>NC_072735.1:113185366-113486491 GCF_026930045.1 Uloborus diversus
TATTTTTTTGTATTTCCGAGAACACTTGCGAGTCCCTCCTCCCATTCCCTCAATTTCTGAAATTAAACTATAGTTGTATTTCTGAGTTGTTTAAAACTAACACCATTCATAAAATTAGAGTTTTTTTTTTTTTCAAGCTTTATCTATTATTTAGGAAGAATTTAGAGAATTAATGTAAGAAATTGATTAAAGACGTTTTGAATGGTGACATAATTTGGAAGGCAAAGGGACTTTTGAATTTTTTCTTCGGAAGTGTTGAAGTAGATTCAGAAACTCTTGCGAGGCGTTGGTGGTCGCGGCTCTGTACTAAAAAATAATGAGGCCGAAGTTGGGGCCGAAGTTTAATGTTGTGAGTTACTCCAAATCAGAGGGTGATCCCCCCCCCCTAACCCACCCTCGTCGTTTCAAGCATTTCTTAAATATTTAGCGATTATTTATTTTGGTCAAGAAATGTCATTTTGCGTATTTGTTATACTTGTTTCACCTATATTTCGTAATGCGCCATTTTTTTTGCATCATTAATGGCGATTGATTTTTTTTCTGTTGTAAGTAACTATTTTTATGTACTTATATAAAATCAATGAATAAGTTATAATATATATTATAACTACAAGTTATAATTAACATATTTTTAATATGTTATAGAAAAATTTCAAGGATTTTCTATTATGCAATTTTTTAATTTTCAGAAAATTATTGGTAAATTGAAAAATTTAATTAGAACTTGTTTGTAGTTCTTCATAAAAGATTAAACAATCAAATTGTTCAATATTACGTGTGCAAACATCAGATCAAGTTGTATATGTATTCAGTTATTAACTCGGTGTAAATATTGAGTTTGTTTATTGTAGCTGCGTTTTAAAACCTCGAAAGGAAGACAAAAAAAAGGAAGAACCTCGCTCTTTTCATGGCTATTTCTTTTTTCCGCAAAATTTACGTCACTGTTATAGCTTTTATGAAAAATGCAAACTTTTCTATTCATAAATTTTAAATAAGTATAAAAATATTCCTATTATGATTTAATATTGTAATTTATCTGTTACCTTTTTTGTTTAATTTGATGACTAAAAAATGTCTACGTGCAATCTTTCCACTTGAACTGCGTAATTTGTTGACGGTTTCACAGATTTATAATTAATTTGTTTTTTGAATGATTAAACAACATAATTTAATGTTTTTTAACTATGTTTAATGTACCGAAATCCATACATTATTATAATATTACTGAAATCTTAGTTATATGTTCAATTATTTAAAAAAAAAAACTATTTATTAAACAGTCTCTTCGTTTTTTTTTTTTCTCTTTTTTTGGCTGTTGTTCTTTGTCTTCCGTCATACAGCAGTCAAAAAAAATAAATAAATAAATAAATATATATATAAATAAATAAAAGGAGAAGCATAATTACAGGTTGTATGTAGTACGATCCAAAAGTTCGGGGGACAAGCTGTATAAAACTTTCTACAGAATAGTTCACATTACCGAAGCACATCCACCTTCAAAAGGTCACATTGAGGGATTATGTACTTCTGTCAGTGTTCATATAACTTTTGGAAACACTCCTGGAAGTCATTTTTCGCTACCTTCTGTGATGCAGTTTTATCTTCTCCTGACGGAAGAAAGCGGTGTCCAAACAAATGTTTTTTTTTTCTTTGAACAGGTAAAAGTCACACGGAGCTAAGTCCGACGAAACGTTATGTTATTTGTTTGTCATATCGGAGTATTGAGCAATCGAACCGCTCATCCTCAACATGGCGACAGATCAGGGAGATCAGGGAAAAGTCAGGGAACTTTATTAATCAGGGAAAAGTCGGGGAAAAGTCAGGGAACTTTATTAATCAGGGGAAAATCAGGGAATTTTGAAAAAAGTACAAAAAATCAGGGAAAATTGATTTTATGAAGAAAAAATTTTTTTTTTGCTTTACAAAATTAAGTACTCTTAATTCCCTACGCATTTTCCGCCAATTATCTGTTCAACAAAATAAAGTAAAATTTATGAGGTGCGATTATACACTGCCGCATTTTTTTTTTCCTTTTTTTTCCCCCTCAACGTCAAAGTATCGAATCTTATTTATTAACCACAGGATGAACTTCCTAAGATTGCTTTTGTATCTGTTAGGTTGTTTATTTTACCTAGCTTGAAATTTCCTTTTACGCTTTCAATGCTATGTAAAATAAACAACCATACAGGCAAAGAGGAAGCCTTCATTAATGCCTTAGCTCCTTTGCATTTATTCTATTGTCTCGAAGTAATTAGCGTTCTGTAATCACGATTTCAAGAAGAAATCTTTGTTTTTTGAATTAATACTATAAAAGCTTAAAAGTTATTACTTCTTCGCGTTTTTAATTTAATTGTTAAAATTTAACTTTCAATAAAAAAAAACTTTGTTTTTTGCCGTTATACTACGTGTTGTCACCACATATTATAAAGGTTTTCTTTTCTTTAGACTTAAGTGATCCTTTAATTTTTATAACCAAGTTGTATTCTTCTTTTATATATTTTGAAATTATGTAATTGCTTTTTTTTCTTTTTTTTTCTCTCTTGCATTTCAAAGTTGTTTGTTACAAATGCAATCTAAGATTTTTTTTCCTTACATACTGAAGTTATTTGATATAGAGTTAACTTGTATACTCAAGTAAATATCTTTATTTTTTTATTGTTAAAATGCTGTATTAATTCATTAAAACCTATATTCTTGATTAGAGAAAAGCTCCCTCTGAATGGATGTCAAATGGTTTCATCTGTTTTGCATAAATATGTCAATTAGTTATAAAAGAATAACTACATTACTTCTATTCTTTCACTATTACTTGTTATTCTTGTAACAATTATTATACTGTTTGAAAACTTAGTTCAAAATAATTTCAATTACTTTTTAGTTCTATCATAAATACACATATGTTTTTAAGAATCATTTTAATAGATTCTTAACATTCTTATGCTAAGTGGTTTCTGGAAGTAATCACTTTTTTTTTTTAATTTTCTCTCATCTTCCCATTGTAGTAAAATTTAATATACTGTTTTGTAGGTTTTTTCCCCAAACAAATTGACTTGATATGTTTTTTTTAAACCATTTTATTAAAAAAGTAGCATCTTTTTAAAATATATCTTTAGTTCAACAACTTTACACAACTTAAAACGTTTTAAATACTGCATTTTATACAAATATACAATGGATTTCAAGTACAGCAAAGAAAGAAAACCATTATTATTGGTAATGTAAATCAGGGAAATTTGGTGAACTTAATCAGGGAAAAGTCAGGGAACTTTTTTTCACAGTTCCTGTCGCCACCCTGTGAAAGTCGCCTTCTTCCCCACGATGAAGTTAAAGCAGCAGCGCAAGAGGCCTTACAGGAGGTTGCGATAAATGTCTTCCAGGAGTCCTTCTAAAAGCTATACGAACGTTGGCAGATGACTAATTTGTAGATAGATGCACTTCGGTAATGTGAACTATTCAGGGTAAGGTTTTATACAACTTGTACTCAAACTTTTAGATCATACTACATACATATGAGTTTTCAACTTACTGTTTCATAACGCTTTTGAGTGACGCTACTTTACGCGCATGAAGACATCACAAGAGAATTTGCTATAATTAACTAAGGAGGCGTTCAAAATGAATGTTTCGGTCATCTGTATGTTCTTAGGTACATATGCCTGTACAGATGTGCCGAAAAAACTTGTGAAGTTTAAATTAGTTGATTGTAAAATAGAAATTTAGGTCGAAATCTGATTTTTTTTTTTTTTTTGTGATTATAATTCCTTATTCGTAGAAAGGAAGTAAAGTAAAATGAATCAATGATCCTTTAAATCCCTGACAGTCTTAGAAATTTATTTCTGTTAGATTTTTTTTTTTTTTTGCCATCGGCCATTTGGAGGAAAACAATCGGCCATCGGCCATTTTTAAACAATCGGCAAACAATCGGCATCGGCCCATCGGCCAAAAAATGCCATCGGTCGAGCCCTACTCTTTTGTAACCAGGGAGATCATAGTGATAGTGCAAACAGGTGCTGCTATACAGCGAGATTTACAAAGCAATTTCAATGAAAAAGTTCCATATTATTTGAGCTTTGCACGTTTTTCGCTCAAAACTTTTCTCACCCTTATCTACTGCTGCCTCTCTCTGTTTTGATCCCAAAAGTAAGAAGTTTCCGGTACATCAGTATGTTTCTATTATTGGCATCAGTTTTCGTAAAGTTGGGTAAAAAAATTTCACAAAATCTTTACAAATGACCCAAAATATTGTTTTATATGTTCTCTGTTAGGAAACGAACGCTTTCCATCAAAGACCCTAACATGGTATAACGTATTACAATTTTTTCCACTGATGGACTGAAAAATTTGTTCCTGGGCGTAGTTGAGAAACCCCATACAAAATAACTTAGTACGTTTATGTGGTAGTGTTTCTTTAAAAAAATGACATTTATTATCACAGAAAAAAAATTACTTCAACTGTCTACTTTTTTTTTAAATATTGGACTTTCTTACTACAAAATGTATGAATAATGTTAATGTAATCGTTAAATGCATGATTAACGTTCATTTATAGTGTTTCCCTATCAAGTAAGAAATTCCTAAAGTTAATTTTAAAGAAGAGGAGGTCAGGGTTGATTTTTTTTTTCTTCTTTTTATAAAAATTCCAGAGAAAAAAACGAAATTGGACAAATTGGACCGATTGAACAACATGAAAATCCACTGGTTTTCTATATGTTTATAGCAATGATTATTATGATGGTGTAGATGAATTGTTACACAATTTGGTAACATTGTTTACCGGAAAAGAAATTATCTTACGTTAGAGCTTAGCTGCTATTATAATTTGTGTTGTTATATTGCTTTTGATTAAAAAGAAGAGATATTTTCATCATGTTAAAAATATTTTTGAATAAATGAATATAATAGCAATAACAGTAAATTAATTCAAAACAAATAGTTTCTTCAGTTAGTAGTGAAGGATAACTTCAGGTTAGGAAGACAAGTTTAATCAATAGTCTAAATAAAATCTTGCGTAAAAAAAAAACACGTAAATAAGATGAGATAAATGTACTACTTGCATGAATCTCAAAGTTGTACTTCTCAGTCAACAATTTAAATGTTTTTCTTCCGAATTTAGCTGGGAACTTTTAAATCTCAGATTTTTTCAAAACATTTTCGTTGTTGCACTTGATGCTTGCCACCTCAAAATGTTTCATGAAGCAAATTGCAATCTAATACATTTGAAAAATAGTAAACGATTGCTCAGAAGATTTTTAAGAAAATTTAAAAAAAGAGTTGCAAGCTACAAAATAAAAATTAAAAAATATAAACATGTTTGAAAAACATATCATAATGTTACGAGCAATTCTGGCTTAAGTTAAGTTAGATTTTAAGCTAAAAGTGAAACCGTAATGAAAAAAAACTTTAACATAAGCAAAACAAAAAAAAAAAAAGCTTTGCTTTAAATTTATATAAATTTTATAACAGACTCAATTTTCTTTCACTGTAACATTTTCACATTTTAAACACATACATTCAAAAAAAATATGTATACATTTTTTAACAAATGTACATTTTTTAGGATTGCTACTAAATGCATTAAAACTTATTACTAGCATTCATCTGTTTCATAAATGTAATACCATAAATTAAAAAAAAAACCTTTAAGTAAACTGATGAATATTTTGTATAACATTGTGTATATGCAACTGCATGTCTGACAATTTGACGCAAAAATAAGTAGTTTTCAACTAGATTGAGCTGTCGCCGATAAGTCAGCAGTTAACCTTTCAACTATGCAAGGCATTGGTTTATAATGTTGCAGTCGCAGACAGTTGCTTAAAAGTCGCGAAATCTAAATTTTTATACAGTACCCTTCCGATTGTGTTTAAAAATGAAAAAAGATCTTAACACCTTGATTTATAGAAAAACAATAACAAGGAAAATTTCACTGTGTTATGATTAAATTTAGTTGAATATCAGTGATTGGAAATAAATACGGGTCATTAGTTTAAAATCATTTTCTGAAATTTACCGGCACACATTATGCTGAATGATGTCTATTTATATACAACCCCTAAAGAGCTCTCTCGCAGACGCTAAAAGCTTTTCTAAAATAGTGATCTTCAGAGCTTATTAACTCAGTCAGTGTTAGTCGTAGAAAAGATAAACTTATTTTAGTAGGTTTGCATCAAGCTGGCATTAATAGAGAATTGTACTGACAAAAGCAGGGGCAGACAATCATTTGCCTGCTTTGGCGTTGCAATGCCTTTTGTTGGTGTTAACCAGCAAAAACTAATGTTTCAAAATGATGTTTAAAAGGATAGAAATAAAGAAATGATATCAGAAGTATCTCCATTAAAGCATAAGGCTTCTTTAGTATCTTTTGTAATAAAAGGAAATGCTTAAATAGAGGAATCCTCTCTCAAGGTTAGGTACTTGTTTTATTGCTTGTTAGCTTTGCTTTTCAAAAGGAACGCACGCTGTTTTACAATTCTTTCATAACTAATATGCATTGACATTGATAGTCATGTTGGGAGGTCAACACATTGATTAACAAAGGAAATGACTGATGCTTTGAGAAAGGATGTAGTTGTTTCAGAATCAGGTGTCGTGAAGATTTCAGGGTTAAGGTTCCAGTCATAATTGGCAGTAGTATCAAAAAAGCTTAACGATAATCGAGAATTAGTAGGACGTTTTGTATCATGAATTTTGAAATGGCGAAAAAATGGAGTTCTGCTTCAAGAATAAACTTCCACCAAGTCAATTTAAATATAACATGATTGCATTTGTTTTTTACATTTGTCAAAATAAAAATACGGAGCTAATGTATCTTAAAAGAAAAATAGAATAAGCACGTTTTATATTTCAAAAAGTATACTACGCACCCAGTTTAAAATTAAAAGAAATACACATATTTATCATAGTAACACAAATGCGTGCCCAAATTCATTCAATTCTAATTCTCAGTTCAAAAGAATCTTGCTGCGTTTTTTTTTTTTTTTTTTTTTAATAAAAATAACAAATTTCTAAATCACAGGGCATTTTTACGTTGAAATAAACTAAAAACTCTTTTACAAGAAAATTTTAGTTACAGATAAGCTGATTTCCTCTAAAGTGGAGAACAAATGGAATAACTCAACTCATTATCCTTGAAAACATTTTTTTTTCTTTTTTATCACATCTCTGAATGGCAGCGAGAAGACCCGAAACCCACACATCGGACTCTGACATTTAGAGAATCGTTTATGTGCAGCCATATTCCGATAACAATCGGTATGAAAGTTAGTTGACAAGTTTCTTCTTTTAATTTCATATTTCCAGTATCCCGAAAAAAGAATCACAAAAGTGCATTTCCTTTATTAAAAACGTGTGAAATGTTGGACGAACATTCCTATAACATGTCATTGGGTACAAAAGTATGTTCGTTCTAAAAATAAGATAATTTTCAGATTAACACCTGAACACGAAAACAGTCGAAATTACGATTGAAGCTCCTTACTGTGTGCGTCTTTTGGTGATGTTTTTTTTTTCTGAACATTCTTTTGATATTTTTATGTCCTTCCAGTACTTTTCCATTATACGTACGTCACTTCGCTTGCGACTTGTTTACTTTATATCTTGACGAAAACTGAAAAATTACGTTTTGCGTCGTCGCCATCCTCTTTAGCTAGTAATACTTTGAAACAGAGTTTTTAATGTTTCTTTGTGACTAGATATATTTATTTAGCTGATTATTTTACATGTTAATGGAACATTTAAAATTGATTTGGCGAATAATTTTAACGTGATTTTCAGGTCCTTTAACAGCTTGCTTTTTGTTTTAAGGCTTATTTTGTTTAAAAATCCTTTAAAAAGACCAGATATTGTATAGCATCGCCAAATAAACTGTTTTTATGTAGCTGTGACCAAACATGATGACAATGAATGAAATGACAAATTATCAAACAATTGAAAATGCGCCGCGATAAACCAAGAGCTGTTTTTTTTTTTGTTTTTGTTTTTTTTTCAACTGCTCGTGTTGCAAAACAATTTTTCGATATGCATTTTTGTTTTCATATTTTTAGACTGTGGTTAGTTTATTATGTTTACCTATTGATACGTATATTTTTACTTTTTTTTCTATATCTGATAGATAGAAAAAGTTATGGGCTTCATAAAAATTTTCGAATTTCGATGGATTTTCACGTTACGAGGCTAAGTACATTTTGACCATTTTGGGACTTCATCTGTCAGTGCGCATAGGGGGAGGGGGGAGGGAGGATTGCTTTTTTCTTTTTTGTGGCCATTTTAGAGTAAAAACTACTGAATGAAATCGAACGAAATTTTGAACGCATATCCCCATGTGCTTTGATGCCCATTAGTTTGGAAGTAGAGCAATCGAAAGTTTTCTCCGTTATTCGTGCCTGCTGTAGCTCAGGAAATAACGGTTGAAATCAGACTGAATTGGGTTCATATGTTGACTCTAAAGGGTACAAGTGCTGATTCAATTCTGGTGCCAATAGCTCAAACAAGGGTTGAGCAATTGAACAAGTTTTCCTTTTTTCGTGTCTTCGGATTATTGTATCTAACTGATAAATTTCCTTGTAATGAGAGGCATTTTTTTTTTTTTTTTTGCTGAACCGAAATTCAAGCAAATTAAAGTAATTAGTTTATGATTCGTTTTTTTCCCACCGCTTAGCAATATATATACTTTTTATTTAGCTTCAACCACGTAAGCTGCGCAAAAAATGACTGTGAAGGAAGAACGCATTTTAAAGAACTTATATTTTGTTCTGTGTTGTAATTTTCTCCGTAGAAGGAAAAAATACAACATTAAATTTTAAAGGAAGGAAAATTACTGGTGAAAAACATAACATTAATTCATTCACACTCATTACGTGATAGTTTAATCATTTAAGCTTTGCAAAATACCCGCTGAAATAGCCTCAAAGCAGCATTTAAACATAACATCAGGTAATTATCTGCATAATTAATGTTAATGCAGAGCGATAAAACAATCGGATAATTGCCTGGATAAATGAACGCGCCTCGAGGTAACTAAACTTTGGGGGTTCTTATTTAAAATAAGCATCCCATGCTAAACAATTGCATTTTTTGCAGGGTGATATTTTTAAAGGTGTGACAGTTATGACGCTCTGCTTTAAAAGATAAACTATTCATGACCTGTTTTTTAAAATTATTGCGCAGTTATTATGCACAGCTATGATCCATGATCTGAGTGAAGTCCCGATTAATTGGGATCGTCAAGAAGTCCAGATATTCCGGATAGCACGCATTCCGGATAATCCAATGTATGCAAGTTTTAAGGAAGTTTTTTTTTTTTAATGATTTAAAATATAACATTTACAATAGGATATTAATAAAAACACAGGAAGAATTCAGCAAAAAAGTGTTTTAGTTCGAATTTTATTTAGATCTACTGCAACATAATAGAAACTTAGTTTACCTTATTTTGTTGTGATAGGTTAGTTTAAATAGATGTTAATTTATGCTTTATCGAATTCTTTAACATCTTTTGTTCTGCAGGTTCTGCTATCTTCTTTGTAATTTATTTAGTTCAGAAACATTTTTTTACTGATCCGGATGATCCGCATAATCAATATCGGTTAATCAAATTCACTGTTAGAAATACAGAATAAGGAAGTAGGGGAATGTGGGGCAAAGTGAAATAGCCGGGCGAAGTGAAACAATGAAATATTTACCCCGCTTTTATAGTGACTCTTACCTAGTAATATTTTAACTGTGTAGTAATATATGTAGTCTAATCCAGTCAAAAAAAAAGCCTCTAAAATCAAAACATATGTCAATACAAGCAATTTTCAAAAATGGATACTCAAATTGTAATATTTTATTGTAAGTCAAAAACTATTTTAATGTTATCAGATAATAAAATTCTTGTAAATAACGTTTAAAATATTAATTAGGACGTTCTAATATTTGGTACAATATTTATATAGTAAACATTTAGCTTATTCGTATTTTTAATATTTTTCACAATTAGTCAAGTGAATACGAGGCAAAGTGGGTGGGGCAAAGTGAAATAGTTCATTTCGTCTACTCATTCAATTATTTACTGAATCACTTACGTATTCATTTATTAACTAATTGTTTTGCCTTCCTTAATTCACTTATTAGTTCATTATTTCACTTATTTTTTTGATTCATTCACTATTTTATTCAGTCATTTAGTTTCCCTTGTGTATTTATTAATACATTAATTAATCAATTAGTTTATTGATTTATTATCTTATCATTTATTGATTATCCCTTTATTTACTCATCATTTTGTTCAAAAATATTTTTCCTAATCGAATAGAAAATATTTCATTCGAAAAATATTTCACTTTTCTTCATGAAAAAAAAGTGAAACTTTTTTTTTTGAAGGCACAATTTTACTGCCAAAAAAAAATATTTCACTGCAAGTTTTATTGTAAAATACAATGTTATTTCTTTATGTTCTGTAATTTTCAAAACAAATTTCCAGTTTGTTCATTTTGAAAAACCCCAGTCATCTTAATCATTTCACTTAGCCTCACATTCCCTTACATTATTTTTTTAGACTAATTCAGGATTTGAAACCGAAAATGAGAACAACTAAATTTCTGCGTTGAATCTACATGCTGTGACAAAAGATGAAATCTTGAATACAGTTCGCAATCACAGAGCTGTATCATATTTGTATCTCTTGCTTCCGGTCTGAAGTCAGCTTAAATGTTAGGCTTGGGAAAGTAGACATGAAGGAATAATGTATTGATTTTTAAAGAAGAACTGATTCTAGATTGAAACCATCAGGAAAAGTCAAGTAATTCGTGTTAATAGTGGAAAATTTTGGAACAAAGAAAATACAAATATTTGATTCAAAACTGTCAGCTAGTAAAATCATTGCTTTTGGAGAAAGGATGTATATTTGCAAAAGAAGTTTGACTTTTGGTTTACGTGGCATCAAACAAGAAACAACAGCAACATTGACTTCCTCACTCAAAGTTTGTACCTGCGCAATCAGCACAAGTTTGAAAAAGTGAAAACGGTACGCAGCCGCTGAATCTGGGTGACTTCCCTATTTCGTCACTATTTCTTTTGTTCTAATGTCAACTTAAAGCGCAGTGAAATCATTGAATGAACATTTAATTAAAGTCATTTCATAAACATTGGTTCGCAATGGCTGAATTTCCCCTCTCGTAGAACACAGAAATGCCGTGGAACTTCAGAAATTCTAAGCAGACAGGACAAGTAGACGTGACCGAGGAGCAGCACTATGTGTTAAATATAAAAACTTGGCAGTTGAAAAACAAATGCTAGAAATATAGTCAGTAGCTTACACAAATGTATTTTGTCCTTTCAGATTAATTTCGTTTGTTCCAATGATTATAAGTCATAAATAAAATCTTGAAAAGAACAGGGGGACAAGAAATAACTTCGACACACATGATGCACCATAACTTTAATACTAAAGAAAATATTACGACCAAACTTCAAAATAAATATGAATACATTATTTTGTCTAATATATTTATGAACTTTCAAAGTGGCTACCTTTAGGATTAATACAGAGCTTTAAACGCGTCACAAAATTTTCGGCTTTCGGCCACAACTCACTTACTTATCATTTATCTTATCCCTTGCATAAGGATTTCTTTAGGGATGCCAAAGTTTTAGGAAGTTTAGCACACATCCTTGTCTTCGGGAACTTCTTACACTGTTGAACTGCGTCAACGACCCCAATCTAATGGTTTGGGGTGAGATATGTGCTGGTGGGAAAATACCATTTGTTTTGTTGATCAGGGGATAAAATTAGTCAAGAAACATATCGCAAACGCATTTTGGAAGACGTTGTCTCACCTTGGTCGCAAAAGTTCTTTGGAAACAAAAAAGGGACCTTCCAACAGGATTCCACTCCTGCACACAGAGCTAAAGGCACTAGTGCGAGATTGGTGCGAGACACATTTTCCGGACTCATTGGAGCTCCAGAATGGCCACCGTATTCCCCGGATTTGAACCCAATGGATTATTCTGTTTTAATCCATCGTGGAGACAAGGGTGTGTGCTACATTTCATAAAAATTTGGTCATTTTCTTTTCTTGTTAAATAAAGTTTTTCATGGAAACTTTCGATAAAGCCTGTCAGTTCAAACCTTTCCCGTAGCCAATTTTTGCCAATTTCTTCGGTTCCCACAGACCTAGGGTAGACCGACCAGTGAATGAACAGTTAAGAACAATTTCATTTTTTAAAAATCCTAGTAATTTTAAATTCTATACTATACAGATCGTGATAGCTAAAACATTTTAATTGATATATGTAAATATCTCTAAAAAATCGCGGGAACTTAAATGGTACCGCTTCCGACGTTTTTAGGTGTTTAAAGAAAAAATGGCACAACGACCCAGTGAATGAATACCTCGAACCAGTAAATGAACACAAATTGGTGCAGTGAAAGAACATGATAAATTTTGATTCAAAAAGAAACTTTCTTTGAGATCTATCTATCTATATGTATAACTATCTATATCTATTTATCTATCTATCTATTTATATAACTATCTTTATCTATCTATCTATATCTATCTTTTTATATCTCTATCCATCTATCAATATACCTTTCTATCTATTTTTCTATCTACACATCTATCGGTCTATCTCTATGTCTATTTACCTATTTATGAATATACTTATCTTTTTTTCTATCTATCTATCTACTCCTCTATCTATCTATCTATATATGTACGTACTTATCTATATATCTATCTATTTATTTATTTATCTAGCTACTTATCTATCTATCTATTTATCTATATATGTACTTATCTATCTATATATCTATCTACTTATCTATCCATCTGTATATCTATCTACTTATTTATCTACTTATCGATCGATTCACCTACTTATCTATCTATCTATCTGTCTATCTACCTAACTATCTACCTATTTATCTGTCTGTACATCTAAATATTAATCATCTAAATATTAATCTATTATCCAATCTATTATCGTAATCAATCCATTTATCTATCTATCAACCTGCTTTTTTACCTGTCTATCTATCTACCTAGCTATCTATCTCTATATTAGTCTCTCTATCTACCTATCTATCTATTAACCACTACCTATCTATTTATCTATCAATAAATCTATCAATCTATCTATCTACCTACCTATTCTATCTCTATATTTATCAACCTATGTATCTATTTACCTCTTATTTTTCATATATCTATCTCTATATCTTCCTCTATCTATTTATCTATCTATATACAAACATACATACATATCTACCTATCTATTCTCTCTCTTTGTATATATATTTCTATTTCTTTATCTCTCTATCTACCTGTCTATCTATTAAGAGAGATAAAGATATTGAAAGATAGATGTAGGTAGGTTAATATACAGATAGAGATATAGATAGATAAAAGATAAAACTCAGTAAAAAGTGCATTGTTTGCAAAAATAAATAAATTATAAAATATACAATGAAATACATAAATAAATAAGCATATAAAACTGTCTGCAGTACAAAACAAGTACAAAAATAAAAATATCTCAAAGAAACTTCAAATTTCTTTTTAAATCAAAAGAAATTTTGCCAGTGTTCATTCACTGGGTTTTCGCAATTTTTCGTACCCAGTGACTGAACACCCCTCTACCTGAAAATCAACGCGTTTTACATTGACTGAAACAATTTAAATCCATAGCCTAAATATGTATACTTAATTTTTCTTCCGTAGAGTTAAAAAAAAAAATTTATCGATAAAAATAATATGAATCAAAATAATTGCTAGCACGAAACCAGCCTTATTATTTTGAAAGAGAGAAAAAACGATTCACGGCAGTAAAAATTTCAAATTTTTTCCAGGAAAAAAATACTTATTCAAAGTAACCAATCAGATGTCAGATAGCTTAGAATATCAATAAAGAACGCTTTTGTAGTGAATTTATTCAGAAAAAAATTTTTGGAAGCTTATTTTTTAAAAAAAAAATGACGCGCTGTTCATTCACTGGGTGGTGTTCACTCACTGGTCGGTCTACCCTATACAAAGAAATAGGAAGTAGTAATGAACCATAAACCAGAGCTGCGGGTGTCGACTCTTCGAATTTTAAACCTTCCACTCTCGACTGCGGCTTCTTTTCCCCACAAGAAGTTCGTCTCCGCAGCATTGCCATAAACTCGGGGGGGGGGGGCAAAGAAAAGCAGAAGAACAACTCTGAATGTGTTATTGACGAATTAAAGGCACCAAAACAAACAGGTCCCCAGCCTGGTAAAAAAAAAAATCTTAATCAACCGATGTAGTACATGTGAAACAGTTCTAAATAAGTACGATTGAAATTTGAGAAGTTTATCAGTTCTTCAATGTACAGTTCAAATGAAAGTCCCAACTGTACATCAAAAATTTATTCTTTCTATGTTGAATTCCTGAGCCTTTTTTTTTTCGTTCGACAAAATTCGCAAAAATTCAAAACTTTTTCTCTGTTTTCGGACAATCATCAGAAAAAAAAAGACTCATCTAGTTCGTTAAAATAGCTAATGAAATATCAGTAGGATTGACTCAAATTCGATCCATGAAAAGCATTTACCAACCGTTGCTTGCTTCACAAGTTACAGGAAAAATCAACAAGTTCATAGAATTCATTCTCTTAAAGGTACTTACAATGTAAAAAAAGTAATAACAGACGTAAAGTTTAAGAGAAACAAAATGATAATCACACACACATTCAATACGAAACAATTAAATGATAGCTTTCTTTCATTGCAGTTTTATGGCAAACTATTCATGAAATCGTTTCATATAAATCATATAACAGAAAAAATACCCCACAAGTTGTTTTTTTTTTTTTCAAACTGTGGTATTTTGAATTAACGACTCTCACAATGAACTCATCACCAAATTTGCACCAGCACGCGAATTTTTGTTATAATCTTCCATTCTGCTTATACTCATAAATAATTTCTGTAAAAGATTTATGAGGAGTTTCACTCTCGAAAATTTGCAACTCTTAACAGTTTTTTTTTTTTTAATTTCTTTTTGATACGAAGCATTGTAAGCAGTTATTTTTAACTTTGTGCTGAAACATAAAAGTTAATCTTTAATCATGCTTTTATTTGCCGCAAAATGATTTTCGTCGATGTATAAAAACCTTATTTGAGGGTGCGATAAATTTTCCTCAAATTTATGGTTTAAATTACCAGCAATACCTTGGCGATACTTTTTCCACCCTTGCTTGATCACGTGATTAATAAGAGTGAACGGTTACGGCTCGATTGGCGCGACAGACAAATATTAACCCGCCAAATGATACTGTGATTTATAAAACCTTCCAGGCCTATTAACGATGCCATTTTTGTTGCAGGGATGGTCACGTGATTGCAATAAATAATGGTTGCCGATAAATTCCGTTGTGATATAGTACTCGGGATAGTTTAAAGCGTTGAAATTTTTTATGTGCATTTTCGTTAAATCTCCCTTACGTGCAATGTTTCTCATTGAAGAGTCTGTTAGTTATTAGGGACATGCAATACCATCTTCAATTCATTTTAAATTCTTTGTCATTTTCTATTTATTACCTGAAAATGTTAAATTAATTCATTAAATATTTGAGCCAAACTTACAACAAAGTATTACATATTTAGCAAGGATTGCAATCTTAATAATATGTTAGTTGCTTAATACATTTATGGACAAGACTTAATATTCTTGCAATTTTTATTTATTTGCAGACGCATTTGAAACCCACCCTTCCATACTTAAATTTACTGGAAAATATAACGCTTCAAAATCATCCAAAAACATACATTTTCTGGTTCTTTTACTGTAATCAACTAAAGAAATTATCTCTCACATTCACAATACAATCATCAACCATCATGAAAAACATCTTAACAGAAAGTGTATTTATATTAACATTTGTCATACTAATGCTAAAAATATTATTATTATTATTTTTATTAGTAATAGAATTGTTAGTAATTGTTGTTGTTGTTATTATTATTATTATTGTTATTGTTATTATTAATAGAATTGTTAGTAATTGTTAATATTATTATTATTATTATTATTATTATTATTATTATTATTATTATTATTAATAGAATTGTTAGTAATTGTTAATATTATTACTTTTATTATTATAGGTTATTAATATTGTTGTTGTTGTTATTATTATTTTTATTGTTGTTTTTTATTATTGTTTTTATTATTATTTTTTTATTGTTGTTTTTTTACTATTGTTATTACTATCATTATTAAGAACAAACATAATTAAATTAAGAACAACAATAAAAATTAAAATTTTTTTTTACTCTTTCTTGTGTCGTGTACTACAGGATCCAACCTGTCAAAGGTGCTCCTTTGACATCCTACTCCTATTCTATGGATTATAGCAATTAAGACTGTTTTCAGGGTTGTCAAATATTTTCCAAAATGAGTCACTCTTAATTTTAGTTACTTACCAGTCCTCTTTAAAGACCGTAGTGTATGTCTATTTAATGTACCTTTTTGCAAATACGGACTTTTTTATTTGAAGGAATATGTCATTATCTCCATCAAATATTGAGTATTTCTAGTTTTTGCAAGCCCTTCAAACAAATCGATTTTCAGAGGTGCAACGAAATTTGACCTCGAATTTTGTTGAAAGGAGGACATCGAAACGAAACAGCAGACAAATCAAAACCTACGAATTTCTTACATGAACAAGACAGCATCGGAAAAAAAAATCAGTATGAAGTTGTAAAAAAGGAAGAAAAAAGCTTTGAAATTATTTTAACTACGAATTCGTCCATTCGGCATAATTCTTTGTCAAGTAAGTTCTTTCGTTACATGCAAGATTTTTTTTTCTTCAAAAGAAAAGTTTACAGTTTATTTTTCCCTTTAATAGTGTCGTTTCAATCAAAAATGTTTACCAAAAGTGCCAAAACCTATATTCTGCGGTACTTCAAGTTCTATTCAATAAAAATACTTCTTTTCGAAAAAAAAAGACGTCAAAGCTACCTTTGGAGCAAACATTTATGCATCACAAAGGGTATGGGTCGATCAAAGTCATCTTTTTCTAAAAAAATTCTTTTTATATTGTTTCAATCAAAGTAATATTTACATTTTTACAAATGAAAACTTTTTTCATTACATCTTAAATTAAATATTTTTCTTTCAACGAACGTTAATTTTTGTTGACAAATAAATTTACAAAAGTGCCCTAACTTATTTACGTTTGCATCATCTGAGTACGAACTTCTTTTCATTCTAGTTAAGTTGAGAGGGAGACGAAATATTACGAAAGTATCCAACGAATATTTATTTACGATAACCTAACTATTTTTCCTGCTTTCTGGAAAGAGGTAGATAATGGAACGGGGAAAAAAAAAGAATAAATTCAAAATTCCCTTCGAAATGGGAATATTAACAGGACGAATATTCTGAAAGGGGACCTTTCCTCACTCCTTGTTAATGTTCGGAGATAATTCTGTTTGCATTTACGGTTGAAACATTTCCCACCGGGACGTGTGTGGTAGACTCTTTTAGCGCGGCGAAAAGATCTTGTGGGACGCGATGTGGAAATTGAATAGAGGAGCATAGGATGCGTTTTCACGAAATTATAATTTATTCTCTATTTAAAGGAGAAACCTCTTTAATAATATTATAATTCGTTCGTGACTTTGGTGCCACGCTTTTATTCATTTGCTTTATGTCCTGAATACGATAAAAGCTGTTCGAAAAATTGCTTTTGAAAGTTATATTAAATTAATGTGGTTTTAAGCTTCATGCGAGTATTAAACCAACGTTATTTCGTTGGTATGCGCACTTGTAGAGATGAAAATGACACTTAATTTTTGTTTGCGTAAACTGCGTCCGTACGAAAAATCAGCAACGATAAGCAAAGGGAAGAAATATAATAATACTAAATGATATAGTTTCGTGTGTGAAATAAAAGTAACTTTATATGTTTGCACTGGACGCAATAGGAATTTTAAAATAATTTTTTTAGAGAAAGAATCGTTTCAATAAATACTAAAAACTCATTTTATTTACAAATGCTTTGAGTGCATAAAACTTCTGGAAAAAAGTTTTCACTAAGGAGAAAGAAATCTTGAGGAAGAAAAAAAAACAAACTTCAGTTTTCATGAATGAAATTACATATGATTCAGCTGTTTTTCATATTATAAACTGACAAAAAATTTTGTTAACTTAACTTGCCTTGTGTTTTTCGTTTCTGTCATACCTCTGAGTGGAAGTCTTGCCGTGTCATCTCATTTTTTTTTCTTTTTTTTGACATCGTCTTTTAATGAAATACTGCTATTTTCTGTTCTAAATAAACATTTACGTATAAAAATTAACAAGCGACTAAACTTAATTTAACAAAAAGGAAATTGTTATAAGTTTCAAACCTCTGTTCACTGTGACTCTGAAGCAATATCAAATTTCAGCCTCATGTCTGTTCCTCTGAACCAGGAGGACGTAAGTCACATTATGGTAATTTTGCAAGAGAGAGGGGGAAAAAATTTCTGGGTCACGCGCTCTTTTAACCCTGGTAAAATAATGAAAAGGATTTTTTTTTTTTTTTAAGAATTACGTTCACATGGCTCGATGTGGAGTAGACTTTTACACACACTAATAAACGGAAAATCGCAAGTTTTGGACTTACGTCAATCTGGTTTTGAGATACAGATATTTCTATAAAGAAACGTTATATCTTTTTTGACCCATGTGAATTGAGTGACACAATATGGACGCTTTACATTTAAGTTGTTGATATCGCCACAAGTAAATATTTGCAGTTAGAAACCTATTTTGAAAATACGAGAAAGTATTGAAACAAAAATCCACTATATGTTTGTTAAATATTTTTTTCGTCAACATTCTGTGCTTACAAATATATTTTTGCTACAGGAAATGATAAATTAGGAAATACGTGGTTAAGTTAATTACAGTATTAAAAATTATCAATAAATGAAATTATTACCAGACAATCAGTAACGAAAGTTTAAGAAAACTCCCTTTAAACTTTCTTTACATAAGGCTTAAAAACTGTAAGGTTTCATTTTTTCTTCATTAGTTTTTTAATAACTTTTGCAGTGTAAATAAATGATTCATTGTTCCCTCCGTTGTGAAAATTGAGAATTTAAGTACACAAAACTTATTTAAGATTTGAGAGCCGAGCATTTGTTTTTTAACGCAATTGATAAACAACAAAGAGGAAAACTACTTCTTGTGCTCAAAAAAAAAAAAAAAAAAAAATTAAAACAACTGAAAAGAGAACGAAAAAAAATCGAATTTTCAGCAGTTATTCACAAAGTAGCAATACTCCCTTTGTGAGACTTTTTATAGAGCTAATTGTTTACCTACGCCGGTAAATTACATCATTATGAAACAGCTTTGGCACGGAAATGACCTATTGGTGTTATCCTTCCTGTTGAGGCAAAAGCTTTTCATGTTCTGAAAGCCCGAAGATGCGTGAAAACTAAGTTTGAAGAGACAATAAAATGGAGCAAGTAGTCTTTATGCTTTTTTGTTTATTTTTCAGGGAAATAAGTTTTGAATAGGTATTATATTCATGCGTGGATCAAAACAATAAATGAAGCATCCGACGGACTTCATAATATGCTCCTATGCTACAGAAAGAAAATATGGGAAGCTTGATTTTGTTCTTTTTACTTCCTTATGCAAAGTAGTGTATAATATTGACGAAAACAATTTGGCAAAAATTTCAGCTTACCTATCTATTTCAGCCTCCCCCCTTTTCCCCAGTTTTTGTGGCACGTCCGTATGTACTTACCTACATATGAGCTTATGGCCAATCGAAATATCTACAGTAGAATCTCGACAGCTCAAAGCTGATAACTCGAAAATTCCTTAATCTCAAAGTTTTCATCGGGTCTCAAACTCTTGAAACTGATGGGAAAACTTCCCATAACTCGAACTACTAGTAACTTGAATATTGTAACCGGTCCCTTGGGACTTCGAGTTATCTAGAGTTGACCGTATTTCGATTATCTCTGAGTAAATTATAATTTGTTTTCTCCCTGTGTCACGCGTGATACTTATACGTATGACTATTAGTCTCTAAGAAATTCATAATCTTAAAGAAGTACAACAGCTTCAAAAATGTCCTTCTGGTACACGTTTTAAATCATTTTATGGCCCTCATCCACAAAAAAACAGAGATTTTTGGTCACTTGCAGGACTGATACTAGCAGATGTGCAGCGCGTGCATCGCCTATGGGAAGCCAAGGTAATAACGTAGACTTGCGGCTCGTCTCATACTTTTCTGGCATCTTTGGAGTCACACGATTGCCTGAACTTTTTGGAACTCGTAAAACTTCTGTTTGAACTGTTTTTGCCTTTAATCGCCCTTATCGGTCACAAATTCCCCCATCTTACGAACAATTTCTCTAGTTCAAACCCAAGAATTTCATTGAATGGACCTGAGTGACCATTCAATGAATTTCTTTGGGATGACCTGACGATTAACTGAAATGTTCAAAGTTCGTTTTTGTACACTTTCCGGACATCGAGTATCATTTCGAAGCCACTTGAAGCAGCATACCGCATCAAATACTGATTGCTGAGGCACAGCAAGCAAACGACCTGTCTTTCTACTTGGTTAAACAACTTTAAAATAGCAGGTCTTTTGCTTTAAATTGTAAGAGAGCCAAAAAGTAATACATAAACTAGAAGATATAGTGCAAATTATTTTCTAATAATGTGAGCCACACTTTGTATACTACCATGCTAAGGACAAAAGTGGAATCTGCAAATGATCTCAAGCTGAGAGTGTTTTGAAGTTTGGTTCTTCCATACATTTGATTCAGATGTCTTTTTTTTTTTTTTCTCTCTCTCTTTTTCATAATGTTTTAACAAAATAGTTCCAGATCAAATGACCCAAAAACATTTTATTTATAAAGTAAAATAGAAATAGAGAAAAACTTAGTTGTAATAACTCAGTTTTATTCAAAAGTGCAGGTATGGCTACTTTTACTATTGTGCTTAGCACGGCCGTATGAATAAACTGAAACTCTAGTTTAAGTTTTGGTTCTGCTTTAGAAACCATTACGCCGTTTTGGTTTGGGGTTTCTGTTAGAAAGAGAGAGAAAAACCAGTTTAGTTTTGATTTGGACTTCGACTAGATTGAAAAAAAATCAAAACTCAATAGCTTCCATTTTCACACAGTAAGGAAATGAAATCATACTTATTTTTCTTTCAAACAATATCAATCATATTTTTTAAAGTCAAAAATTACAATTATTATTTTAAGTTTCAAATGCAATCTAAAAAAGAAAATGTAATTGTTATGATTCGACCACCTTGCCCAATATTATTGGTTGACCGACGACTTGACTTATTTCTAGTGTTTGACCAAGAAAGCTCTCAGTTATAAAACAAAAAGGTTTTTTTTTCTAATTAAACTTACCTTTAAGTGTACTTCTGTTAAGCAGAAAAAGATGTATGGCTTGCATATATTTTTTGATGCTTAACCCTTTATATGTTCCAAAAACACAGAGCTATTACGAAATCCTATTTTTATTCATTAAAAAATCAATTTTTCCATTTCTTCCAATTTTTCCCGAAAAAATCGGTAAAAAACCGGTTTTTTTTCACCACTTCAAAATTTCCGGAAATTTTACATCTCTAGTAAAGATTGATGCTCAAATAATGTCAGAAATTTTTCGTACTCCAAAACTTCATATTTTTCAACATGACCCCTATAAAATGCCAGTCCGTATTCGCCCCTAATTTATAGTATGATTTATGTGTAAAAAATCTGCTTTATCTACTTGCTTTTTGTAAAGTTATACTATATTCAAACAATGATAAATTCTTTCAAAACCGTTTCTTTGTTTTTTCTTTTTTGTTGAATCACCGGCAAAAGAAAAGATTAATTTTAAGTTGAAGTATTTGTGCAAGCAATAAAGATATGCGACGAAATGCAGAACGCAGTACACATTTTCTAAAACAAAAACTACTTTCTTTTGCTATCAAAATTTCTTCTCTTTTTTACATAAATAAGAATGAAGAAATATCTTGTTTACTCTCATAAAGTTCTTCGAAACTGTCAAAATGGCACGAAAAACTTATTTCTCACAGGCTGCAACATTCAATGAAATGAAGCGTGCTACATCACATAATGCATGTAAATTACTACTCCACTTCTGTGAAAAAATATTTTAGTTGATAATTACGTAATATTATGAAGTTGTTTAATTCCTTCACTAGTTTGGTAAGAATATTTAAGATACTCGTAAATTGCCAGCTACCACAAAATGAAATGCAAAATTATGCACATAATTAACTGTTCACCGTTCCACTGTTCCATCGGACAATACTTTATTATTTCTTCGCCGCAAAAAATTCCACGATATTAGTTAGTTCATATTCGTTTTGACTTGGATGTTTAATTTTGAATAATAATGGTCTCATTTAGCTACATTGTTCCTTCCGACTTTATTTGATAGAGTGTTCGCCATTTTCAGCCGTTTATTGTTTCTAGAATAGTCTTCAGAGAACAAGAAGAAGACATTTTTGACAGAAGTTTTCATTTCATTAGAAATATAAAAAGCGTCCGTTACTTGTAGAAATTCTCAAATTGTGATGAACCCTGTCAGCTTAGTGTCAAAAAATGTAAGGTTTTCAAATTTAGAGGATTCGTTTAGCGCAATTTACTCATTTTCTGAGGCAAAGTAGCATAAAATGTTTCTTTTATTTAAATTAATTCATACTTTGTTAAATTTTGTGGAATCTTTCGGTATAATTTATTCAACTTTTGAAGTAATATTTTTTAAAAGTATTCGTTGCAGTTACATTTTTATAAAATACTTTCAAGGGAGTTTTGATAATTAACTTTCTTAATCTTGAGGAGAAATACGTCCTCTGCTTTATTCGTGTTTTTTACTTAATTGGAAGTTTACTTTTGTTTGTTTCTTTTGTTTTCTTTCTTTCTTCTTTATTTATTATTATTATTATTTTTTTTTTTTTTTACGAAAATGCAATTCTTTCTTTTTTTTTTCAAATAAAGTGTCGATACTTTATTGATTTTAGGTTTCAGGCCTAAAAATGAGAATATTATTCTTTTTCGATAACTCTAGCTTTCCTAATGTATTTAGCGAAATAACGTGCGTGTACATTTTTAGAACTAAAAAATATTTATTGAAGCAGAAATTCGTGAAAATTCCTTTTCTTTCAAAAGTATGTTATTGATTCATCAACACTATATTTTGCATTAGGCTTTAAATATAGAGGAATAAATGAGCATAGTGCTAATATAAAATATTTCACGATCTGTTGTTGTTATTGTATTTTATATGATCTTTTAAAATAGTAAGAAATATAGAAATACATTTGTGCAAAAAAGGGACGGAAAATATTGCAACTTTAAATCACACAAATTTGCAGATAACTGCATACGCGTGTTTTGGGGTTGCAAGGAATATTTTCTTCATTACAAAACAGGTGAGTTTATGAGTAAAACTACCTCTTTTGCATTGAAAAAGGTGTTCCTTGTAACCCCAAAACACGTGCATTCAGTTATCTACAAATGTGTGAGATCTAAACTTGTAATCTTTTATTACATCTTAAAACTTGTGCATATAGACGCATAGTCATATGTTCGTCATAATACGTACAAAATTGTTTTAGACAAGGGAAAAGATAAAATGAAGAAAGGTCATAAAGTTAGGAACCGTAAAATTCTAATAAAACAAAAGTTCATGGTTAAACTGAACAAAGGATTTTCAATGCTAGTTAGGCTTATCAAGGAAAATGTTTACTTGCGTCACGCATTTTGAAGTGATAGGCACCAAACATGGATCTCCTTCAGATCCATTCGGTGCCATTTTCGTTGTAATTTTTGTAGGAATTGTTTTTTAATTACTTCTGAAGAAATAGCAGTTACGCTGAATCAAAAAAAAAAAACATTCGATTACGTCTTAATTCTTAGTTAAACTAATGCCAAATCGAACCAGCATCTGTTTCCATTAAGGTGCTAGTTTTTGCCTTAATCCCTGAATTGCAATTCAAGGGAATGACAGCGATGTTTCATGAGAAAAATGTTCTATTGCACTCCTCCCGTTTGAAGAGGTTGGGGCCTAAAATAAATCAGCTGCTATTCTCATTGAAGTTCAGTTGTTCACCAATTTTTGTGAGAGTTCTGCCAATAGTTTTTTATATAAATGTTTTGGTGCTTTATAATGTGTGCTTTTGCTGTGGAATGTTTATAAAGATTTCAAACCTGGACTAAATTTAAAACGCGGTGGGAGTTAGCTTAAAATTTTTTCCTGATTTAATGTTGTACACTTGAATTTACAACTTCGGTGATCTTTGGATACTTTCTGACAGTAAAAGTTCGATTCAACACCTCAGAAACTGGTCCCTCATAGAAGACAAAACTAACTTATCAATCCTACGTAAAGTAAAGCTCATAGCACTTCAGCATAAGGTCCACTTTCAATGGATCCCTTCCCATGTCGATATCTACGGTAACGAGCTGACCGATACCCTTGCCAAAGAGAGTCTTGCCCATCCAACACCTTTCACCTCGGAGCTCACCTATCTAGAACTGTTCTCCAAACAAAAAGCCAATAATAAAGAAAAATGGTTAATACCTCCATCTCACAATTGGTACAAAGGCAAAAGGCCAGGACAATCTCTTGCCCTTCCCTGTGACAGGTAGACTAACACCCTTCTATCTCGCCTCGCCAGTGGATATCTGAAAAGTCTCACTTTCTCTGGAAGCGCCAAGAGGTTCCCCATCTGCCCTAAATGCCAACAAGACCAGGCATCACCACAGCATATCTTGAGCTGCCTGGGACTGGACTGGAACGACATTTTCGACAGTCCACTGCTAGTGTCAGATTTCATAAGGGTCAACGGCTTCATCGATTTGGTCTGACTCCGTCAGACCAAAGGGAGATTAAAAACAACAACAACAACACTTAAATTTTCAGAGCTTTATCATAAATATCTATGGGTATATAACCTAAGATAACTATAATTGAAACTCAGAAATAATGTTTTTTAGTTTATCTCCAAATAGAAAACTATGGCAGAATGGAATATGAAAAGTCTTTAATGAGGTAAATTACACCTTAACCAATTCCAAGAAGATACTAAATAGAATAGACCAATAAAACGGAAAACCTGTTTAGCAAGTTTATGAAACTAAAAGAAAAGTTTTCAAGGAAGTGAAATAAATATCCAAATTTTAAAAGAATAGTACCGGAGAAACACCATCCCTTTATTGATCTCTCGTCAACTTAAATCTCTCTGTTCCAGTGCTTTAAAATAAATACCGAAGTGTATGTGACCAAAAATAAATGTAAGAAAAATTCAAAATGAAATTTATATTTAATAAAGCTTCAAATAAAAACCGGAATGTGGCAAATCTTTTATCCCAATCACAAAAACCCAAATCAATAATATAAGGAACAATGCAATAGAATAATTAACCAGACAGTCTGTTGAGCATGATTATCTAATTCGAAAGAAAGTTTCCCAAAATAGCTCCTGTAGTTAAGCCATTTTTCATGAAGATCTCTTTTAATCTAATCCAGTCATTTAAAATAATCAGCTATGGATTTATTACCTAAAATAAATGCCAGCACAACTCAGAGTTATATTTATTTTTAGTGAATTTTCAAATGAAAAAAAAAAAAAACGGAACATGGCAAATACTTTATGAAATACATTATACCCACACCAATTCCAATAAGATACTAAACGAATTAATTGACCAATGAACGAGAGAGAGAGCCTGTATAGCATGATTACCTAACTCAAAAGAAAAATTTCAGGACGGAATTTTAAAACCAGAAAACTGAGGCGACGCCATTTTTACTGAGCTCTGTTCTCCTTGAAAATGCTCTTCAGTGCTTTAAAAGAAATAGCTATATCTAAAGGACCAAATATAAATGTAAGCACAACTCAGTACTGAATTTTATTTTCAAATAAAAGAAAAACGGAATACGGCAAAACTTACATTATGATATACATTATACCCAAACCCATTCCAATAACATACTAATAAACGAAGCAAATGACCAGTGAACCAGAGACCATGTTTAACAAGTTTATCTGACTCAACAAATATTTTCAAGGAAGCGAAATTAATAACCAAATTTTAAAAAGCAGAAAACGGAGCAACGCCATTTTTTACTGAGCTCTACTCTCTTTAATATGCTCCTCCATGCTTTAAAATAAATGGCTTTTTCTAAAGGACTGAAAATAAATGTAAGCACAACTCAGTATTAAATTAATTTGATTTTTAATGAATCTTCAATTAGCGAAAAAAAAACGAAATATAGCAACTCTTTTATGCGATACAATATACCCAAACCAATTCCAATGACATACTAAACGAAGCAAATGATTAATGAACTAGAGATCATACTTAACACGTTTATCTTACTCAGAAAAATTTTCCGAGGAAGCGAAATTAATAACTAAATTTTGAAAAGCAGACAGCTAGAGAAATCCTTTTTTTTTTTGAGCAATCACGATTGCTTATTGTTCTCATTTGACTGTTTTGGCGTGCTAAAATTTTATTTTCCCACCAGCACCCTCTGCCAGCATATTGTCGACCGGCTCCTCACGATGCTGCTCCTATAGCGAAAACCGTCTCCAGGTTGTGTCCATATCCTACACACACACGCATACAAACTCACACACCTAGACACACACACACGCGCATACAAACTCACACACCTAGATACACACACACGCGCATACAAACTCACACACCTAGACACACACACACGCGCATACAAACTCACACACTTAGACACACACTTACACACACTCCTACACACACATACACACACACGAAAGCCTACACACACACACGAACGCTTACACACACGCGCGTACACACACAGCATTGCATACACAACATGCACACAAATGCATATACACACACGAACGCCTACACACACCCGTACACACACAGCACTGCGTACACAACATGCACACACATGCTTACATACACACACACACCACCGCACCCACACACATGCGCCTACGCAAACACACACACGCGCATTCATACACACACACGCTCGTGACTGCGAAAAACATAATTTGAATTCAAGATGCCAAAAATTCAAATTATTATTATTATTATTTTTTTTTTTTTTTTGGAGCTCTTCTCTCCTTTAATATGCTCCTCCAGTGCTTTAAAATAAATGGCTACATCTAAAGGACGGAAAATAAATGTAAGCACTACTCAGTACTGAATTTTATTTTCAATGAATCTTCAAATAAAAAAGAACGGAATATGGCAACTCTTTTATGAGATACATTATACCCACACCAATTCCAGTAAGATACTAAAAGAAGAAATTGACCAATGAATCGGGGAGAGAGCCGGTTTAGCAAGATTATCTATTTCAAAGAAAAGTTTTCCAGGAAGCGAAATTAATTACTAAATTTTAAAATGCAGACAGCTTGAGCAACGCCATTTTTTATTGAGCTCTTCTCTCCTTTAATATGTTTTGCTTTAAAATAAATGGCTGTATCTTAAGGACCGAAAACAAATGTAAGCACAACTCGGTACTGAATTTTATTTTTAATGAATCTTCACATAATAGGGGGAAAAAACGAACTATGGCAACTCTTTTATGAGATACATTACACGCATACACTAATTCCAATAAGATGCTAAAAGAAGAAATTGACCAATGAACCGAGGAGAGAGCATGTTTAGCACGATTATCTGACTTAAAAGAAAGTTTTCCAGGAAGCGAAATTAATTACTAAATTTTAAAAGCAGATGACTGGAGCAAAGCCATTCTTTTATTGCGCTCTGCTTTAATCTGCCCTAGGATCTGCTTATGATCTTAATGATGTCAACCCTCCTCTCAAAGGACTGTCTCGTCCGCGGGTGCAAACAGAATTATCAAGAAACTTTAACAAACAACAGCAAGCCAGAAGATGTTAATGAGATCATTATTATTCAATGTAAGCAATTGAGCACTTACAAGCGCTGGGGTGATTAACGATAATAATCTGAATTCTGCGCGTGGACGAATTTTCCAGTTTATTTCGGAAGCTGCCAAGAGTTCTGTCTTTCCAGGATTCGGAGAGCGGGAATTGATTAAAACCGGAAAATTTTGTCGAACCGCAAGATTTGGCTGGCTAGGAGTTATTTTCGAAATCATTTATTTCCGAAATTAGTGTGCTGTTAAGTGGTAAATTTTAATTGGTTTTTTGATGCATTTTACGTCAGCGCAAATATTATTTTAACTATGTTTTGAAAGATTTTAATACCTTTCAGCGAAGTTTTGAAATAAAGTATGACTTAGAGTGAATTGTGTTGATGTCTCCATTAGTTGCTATTGGAAAATGGTTCATTTCACAGTATTTTGTCCAAATGTAAAGTCCGCAACGTGACACTTCTGCCATTACTACTAAATTTGCTGTTTGATTAGCAATTTCTTTTTATTTTGAACTTCTGTGGTGGTTGGTGTAACTCAAAATAAAATGATTTGTAATCAAACAATAAATTAAACAGTTATGGCGAAAAAAGTGTTATGCTACGGACTCTATATTGGATTACTGGACAAAATACTGTCAAATGAACCAAATACGAACAATAGATAAAAAGGCAACACTGTTAAAAGTTAGAAGAATAAAATAAATCTTACTTATTTATTCAAAGAGCAGTTAAAAGCAGTTTCGGAAACGAAAAGTACTGCATGTGACATTTGCACTGTCATTAAGTAAGTGCAGCATATACATTAGCAAAAATGTTTGGGAAAAAATCACGGAAGACGCTTTTAAACCGATATGACTTAAGCTAAATAAATATATTTGTGTATAAAAAGTAAAATAAGAAATAACAAAGTCAAATAGCACATATTTCAGATCACTGCAGAAATGTGTTTCGCCGTTACAAGGAATGTCTTTTTTAATGCAAAAGAAATGAGCTTATGGATGAGAAAACATATGACCCTTTGTCGGATGTCTTTCCATTCATTAGCTCATTTCTTTTGCATTGAAAAAAGGGATTCTTGTAACTCCGAAATATGTGTCTATAGTTACCTATTTGACGTTGTTATTTATTATTTTACACTATGACATTAGATCAAGAAAACCTTACGAAACCTGTACTGTTTGAAAATTTTGAAAAATCCGAAATCTACAAATCTATGCATGCTTATGCTCAGTATTTAAGTGAATCAACGCCTCCGTAATACCCATTGTATTACGGGGTGTTGAGTGAATTTAACTTTATTAACAACCAACTTTAGAATTTATGTTGTTCAGTACATGTTTACTTTCGGCAACGACTAACAGCTTTTCCCACTCACGATAAAAAAAAAAGTATAATAAAAGCTAGAAAAAAAAATACCGAAAGTTAAAATGTTGCAAAGCGATTTAGAAGCTAAGAAGCATGCAAAATGCATAAGAAAAATAAAATTTAAAAAAAAAAGAAGAAACGCGTAATTCGACATGATGCGTAATTGTGACGAACTGACTGGATACTCGTAAACTTGGGTGGTCTTTCGAGATTAGCAGAGCTATGCACTATGATTTACTGTGGTTTATACAGTCGAACTCGCTTGTAACGAGCGCGAAGGGACCACGATATTTGCTCGTTATAAACGAGAGTTCGTAATAAACGAGTTCGTGAAAAAATCATAGTTATTTTTATGTTTCGGTACAGTAGGGGAATGTGGGGCTAAGTGAAATGGTGAAATATTTACTCTACTTTTAGCGCCACCTATCTAGTAATACTTTAACTAAGTAGTAACATACACTGAAGAGCCAAAACATATAATGATCACCCCTAACTTTTTCGAAGAACTCGTCTGGATGACGTGGAGACCATGTGATGAAGTGGTATTGGTATATAACTGGGGATAGAGAAGGTCAGGCTTCATTCCAGCTCTTTCTTTTGAAAATTGTGGGAAAAGGTAACGGTCTTAGCAAATTTGATTAGCAGATTGTGATGACCCGGAGACTCCAACGGAGTATCTTAGAAACTGTAAGACTGGCAGGTTTTTCGTGATCTGCCGTTGTTAGTACTTATGCAAAGTGGGAAAAGAACGGTTAAACCAACCGCAGTCGTAAAGGTGTTGGACGGCCACGCGTCATCAAAAATGAGAGACGTCGGGGACTAGGCTGCTTGGTAAAGCAAAATCGGAGGCAGACAGTTGATCAACTAACAGCTCAACACAATGAAGGTGCGAGTGGAAGTGTTTTCAAACACTCAGTTCAGCGGACACAGTTGAATATGGGACTGCTCAGCGGATGTCCCACTCATGCGCCTCTATTGACCAATCATCATCGCCAACTACGCCTGCAGATTGGTCCTTGGTTGACTGGAAGAGAGTTGTCTGGTCTGATGAATCGCGATTTTTCGTTCATCACGTGGATGATCATGTAAGGGTTCGCCGTCATATAGGCAAACAACTGCTCCCGTCTTGTACCGTTGGTCATAAACAGGCTGGTGATGGTGGTATTATGATTTGGGGGACTTTTTCCTGGCAGGCTCTTAGACCCATAGATGTGGTAAAACATACCATGAAGGCTGTGGATTATTTGAACATCGTGGCAGATCAGGTGCACCCGTACATGGCGTCGGTCTTCCCTACTGGAAATGGCATCTTCCAGCAGGACTATGCCCCATGTTACAAGACTAAAATAGAGCTGGAGTGGTTCCAGCAGCATGATGAATTCCAATTAATGCCCTGGACACCAAATTCACCGGATTTAAATCAAATAGAGCACATTTGGGATTTCATGGAAAGGCAGTTCAGAGCTGAAACACCACCATGTCAAGATATCTCAACTTTGCGTGACCGCTGTACTAACATTTGATACAATCTATCTCCAGACGTCTACCAAGAGCTTGTGGCATCAATTCCAAGGCGAGTCGCAGCTGTTTTGCGGGCCAAAGGTGGCATAACGCGTCATTGACTGGGTGATCATAACGTTTTGGCTCTTGAGTGTATGTAGTCTATTCCAGACAAGAAAAAAATCCCTCTGAAAATTAAAGAACATGATATAACAAGCAATTTTCAAAAATTGATGCGCATATTGTAATATATTGCAGTAAGTAAAAAATATTTTTGGTATTATTAAATGACGAAGTTCTTGTTATTAACATTTGAAATATTTATTGCGACTTACTAATATTCAGTGCAGTACTTACTTGCTTAATATTAAGCTTATTTGTATTGTTAATGCTTTGTAAAGTTAGACATGTCCATGCGGGGCAAAGTGAAATAGTTCATATCATTCATATCATTTATTTACTCAGTCTTTTAACAAATAACTTACGTATTCATTTATTAATTAGTTCATTTACATTCCTTAATTTAAAAATTCCCTTATTTATTCATTCATTCACCTATTTTCTTATTAATTTTCCATTTTATTCACTCAATTATTTATTTTTATTTATTCTTCCATTTTCGTTTCATTTATTCATTCACTCTTTCATTTATCCGTTTGGTTGATGAAAAATCTCTAATGATCGAATAGAAATCATTTCATTGAAAAAATATTTCATTTTTCACTTTGCCCCATGGAAAAAAAAAGATTAAAAAAAAAAGGTGGAAATTTTTGATCTTTTTTTTTTTTTTTTTTTTTTTGAGGCACAAATTTACTGCGCATTATAAAAAATAATGCTTCAATACAAGTTTTATTGTAAAATATGTAGTTCTTTCTTTATGTACCGTAATTTTCAGAAAAAATTTTCAATTTGTTCATTTTGAAAAAGAGTAAGTTATCTTAACCATTTCACTTTGCCCCACATTCCCCTACTAAAGAAGTTGGTTGTTTGCTTTGAACTGTCTTATTGTCTCTTTTTTGTTGTTTTCGATGAACGTGTAGCCCGAAAAACATCGTCATTTGCGTCCGTAATCTTCAAAATAGTTTGAAGTTTTCTGTACTTTAGAAGCCATTGAGTATGTCGAAGGCTGTTGGCTTGTTCTCAGGATTTATGTCTTATTTAAAACTTTCAGCTGAATTCAAAATGTTTGTGGAATTTTTTCAAAAATCATATAATCTTTTCTCAGGTAGAAATCAGCAGAAGTTTTATGAAATGCAAACATTTTGCTCGTTTTAAACGGGGTTTGCGCTTTAAAAGCAAGTTATGTTCCAATAGACTAAACATTGTACCAACCATATATAACGAATAAATACCTTTGTGCTGAAAATTAAAATATCTTTTCTCGGATGACTTTTCATCCAGAAGCTCACACTTCTTTGCATTGAAAATGTGTTCCTTATAGCACCGAAACACGTGTCTGCAATAATTTGCAATTTTTATGCTTCAAAATGTTGGATTACTGATTATTTCAACCATATATGTTTAAGATAAATAAATACCTTTGTGCTGAATGTATGTTTTGGGGAACGCAGCACTTCCCTTTATTTATTCATTATAGTTTGTAAATTTGTTATAGAGTTGTAGTTCTCATTGGTTCTTATTTTGCTCATTATTTCTAATATATGTTTGGGATTATGTTTATTTGACAGTATTGGAAACGGTATTTAATTTACACATGAGCACATTGCTGCAGTTTTTTAAATAACAAAATCAAACAATTAAAAAGTGAAAAAATTTAACAAGCGTTATTTATATTCATTCATTTTTTAAATTTCATATTTTTCCTTACATCTTCTTGAATGAAGAAGACATGTTTTTTTACGAAGAAGTTTATGTATATTTTTAGTTTTTGTACCATGCGAAAGCTCTGATTTTTCTGCATCATAGGAAACTCGACGAGAATGTACAATAGCAGTGCCAAAAAATAAAAAGTGCACGCTCTCTCTTAAACTGGTTATCCTTACCCCTATTGTAAGAAATGGGATCGTTTTTTATCTCGTCCACTGGAATTTACTTTAGCCAAACTAGACATGTATGTTACAAAATAGCTATAGAAGTATCTTCCTTCTCTTCCTCCGCTAAAAGGAGAATCTGTAGCGGAGACCAACTCTGCAAAGTTTAGACACGAAGGGCAGTTCCAACGTCCCCTTTAATCACCCATCCCCTAGCCGGGGCTCAAATGCATACATTGAATCATAATGATCTCATTAACATCTCGGCCGATGTTGTTTGTTAACGTTCTCGGATAATTTCATTTGGGCCCCGGGTTGAGTTACTTCCAGCGACCGAAGGGATGATCATTAAACTCGAAAAGTGATCTCGGAGATTAAGAAGAAAGCTCCGCTAAGGAGGTGGAGACAAATTTATGTTTTGAAAGAAGATAAAATTGATTGTTTTGGAGGAGTCATGTTGGAAAAACAATCAGTAGGATAAATTTGTTTCAGAACTTTAAAGGAATGTGTTTGTATAATGAATGCTAATTAAAGCTCTAATTAGGCCATTTCGGATAGATTTGTGGTCTTTATTGAGGAAAAATTTTGCATGGGTTTTCAAATTCTTAAAGAAGATAAGGAAACAAAAAGAGAAAATAATTGAAATTGTAAAAGAATGAAATATTTTTTTCGTGAAGAAAAGCGCTTTCTATAACATACGAGATGAAAGATTTTAAAGAAAAAAATTACCGCTAACATTTAAACAGATTATGAGATTAATGGTAATCTCTCATCCAATTTTAATCTAGTTTATCACAGAAAACAAATTTATTTTCTTATTTTTTACCCCTTTTCCTTTCATTGAATAATTTCTTCTTTCTTTCTTTTTTTTTTTGTAATTTCTTTTCTTTTGAGAAGCACAGACATAATATTTCGTTTTTGTTTTTATTTTTAATTTTAAATTGTCTTGTGGCACAATTTAATTTTTGCCTCTTTTTCTATTCAGATAGCAAGGTGGAAAAATTAGTGTGAAAATAATTAATCACATACAGATTTGTACATCGATAATTTATTTATTTATTTATTTCTTAAAAGCATTGCACACTACAGAAAGAATCCAGTTACAGTCGCAACAATATAAAAAAAACAATTAAAACAAACTATACATTTAAAATTTTAAAACATAAAGACTTAAAATTTTAAAATGACAGGTTAAAAATATCTAAATCATGACAATGAATGTTAAAAAGTTTGTAAAATTTAAAAAGACAAAAATTATCAACATAGTTCCGTCTGGTAAAAATATTTTTAAAAGAAGAATAACTCCTAAGAGTCCTATTTGGGATAACAAGTTGTATCGCATTGACGATATATGAGCAGTCAATTAAACTATGTAGAACCTTGTAGAAAAAAAGAAGACACAAAAGTTCACGGCGTGATTTAAGAGTGTGAACATAATAAATATTACATAAATGAGAGTAAGAATAAGTTTAAAATTTTTGAATATTAGTTCTGTATCATAAGTAATAAACAAATTTGGATTGAACCTGCTCAAGAGTTTTAGATTTATTATTATAATAGGGATTTCAAATAAGACTGCAGCTGCAATGTACAGCATATTAGCTGTACATTGTGCAAAGTTTAAACATTGTAATAGTCTTCAAAGTTGCTTATATGACAAAATTCACATTTCTTACAAGAAACTCAGAAGTACAGTAGTGGTAAAAGAAAATTGCTTCACCCGCGCCGCAAAGAATAGGAATATCATCCCGACTGCATTTAACACACAGTCAAGCATCCCGTATCCCAAATGATTTGGGAATGTATTTCTAATCAAGGAGTTGGTGGGGTTCACTTTGTGCAAGGAACAGTAAACGCTCAGGCGTATATTGGCATTTTGGAGGAGAAATTGCTTCCTACTATCCGGGATCACTTTACTTCAGCTCCAAACGTCATTTTCCAGGATGATTCTGCTCCGTACCATAGGGCAAAACTGGTAAGTAACAATTTTAAAACCTTTATCCTGCAATTAGACTTAAATTGACATGGGGTTAAGTAATTTTTTTTTCTCTCTAAACTCAAACGCAGGTTCAGAAATGGAAAAATGATCATGGGGTCAGCTGTTCGCCTTGGCCCGGAAACAGCCCCGATCTACGCAAACAATTATTGGATTCCTGCTGTTAAATGTTTATTTCATAAGTTTTGCAGAATTTCACATACATTCATCGTTAATCGGTCGACCAAAACTTCTCACATAATCCCATTGTTGTGAAAGTGCGAGGGTGATGCAAATTTTTTTTTTTTTTTTTACCAGCACTGTATACTCGCCATAACAAGATCTTGACTTGAGGGTTTGTTTAAAAAAAAAGAAAAAAAAAAGGTCTGTTGTGGACCCCATACTACTTCCTTGTACACCCATTAAATAATCGAAATTTTTCAATAACTCAAAAAAATAGGAAATTAAAAGCAATGTTTCTTTAATATATATATATATATATATATATATATATATATATATATATATATATATATATATATATATATATATATATATATATATATATATATATATATATTTGACATTTTCGTACACCTATAAAGGGTATGGTAAAAACGTGGAGCATTGTACTTTCAATCCTCATATAAATAATAGCGGATGATCGAGTAACCCGCGTGTTTCAACAATGAAACTCGCGCCACGGCTTGATAATTTGATAATATGTTTTGGGAATGTTTAACATGCTGGGAAATGCTTTATTGCGACAAGGCTGAACACGATCCGGTTGTGTCGTTTCAGGGGAAAGAAGAAACGAAAAAATGGTCAACAATGAACGCTACCTAATGGAGTTTAGGGTTAATCCAATGGAGTTAGGGGTTCAATTTCAACTATCAAAATATCACCAAGCAGGCAATTGCTTCGTTCAAATGTAGAAGAGTAGAAGCGATGTTCTCCCCTTATACCTTGACGGGCGACTTTCTAGTTGCAAAGAAAATGTTTTTAGTAGCAACTATTATCTAAAATTGCGTAAAAACTCTTTTGAATATGTTATAAAGAACAAAAATATAATATAGTAGTGCATTACAGTGAGCAAGAAAACACTTTAAATAATTACAACCATAATTTGTTGAGAATGAATGCAAAAATCTGTTTTACTGTTATTCATTTACTAAGTATCGACAATTTTTACAAAATTTAATAGATATCTCGTCAAATATCGCCGATATCAACAAACTAAACGAAATTTTAAAAACAATTTTTTTCATCAAATTTGTTGCCAGTATGGCAATATATCACCAATTTAGTGACAAAATCTTGTTGACCAGAAGCTTGGTGATACATGGCCAAGTGATTGCCAAATTGTGTCAACACTTTAGTCTGTATTGAAATTAACACAGATTCGCCCGAGAAAGTTGTAAAAGACTCCATTTGAAACAGCCGAATGTCTGAAAAAAGAAGACGTGCACAACTAGATCTTACTGAAAGTCTACATACGAAATTTCATCTTCCTACGTCGTACCGGTTTTGAGTTATGCGAGGTACACAAATACATACAGATCATAGGTACATAGATACATATGCGCATACAGACGTCACAGGAAAACTCGTAATAATTACGTCGAGGATTGTCAGGATGGACCGGAAGAAACAACACAACATTAATTCGAGGATGAATAAAAGGGACATTAAGGCCGCTACTTGAGGGGGGGGGGAATTCGCGATTGCATTGCTTCCTTTTTAATGTAAAATGAAGTAAAAAGAATCTCTTGAAGAAAATTTTCTAAAAAGCCAGAACACTACAGGTTGATAAAGTTTCGCAGTACTGAAATCAGAAAAATATGACTTAATCCTTCTATGTATGACGAAAATGGCGATGTATTAATGAATCATGCTTATTTTTTACTGAAATCAGTCTTAATGAAATTGCAATGAGTGCCGGGGGAAATAACGGTTGCACATCAATGTGGTTTTATTCAGATAAAAGTCCGCCGAAAACATCGTTTTGTTTTGTGCTTTTTTTAATGCTAAATACAGTTTTAAAATGACATGATTCATTTAGTCATGCCATATATTTCAGACTTGATCTTTTTTTCTGATTCAAACATTTTTGTTTTGACTCGTACATCTCTTACAAGAACAAACTTTACCACAAATAATGTTTTACTGTACATCATACCCAGGGCTTAATTTCAGAAGAGAAAGTATGGGAGCCCAATACACATCTCACCTTCAAATGTAAATAATCCGAATTGCTGTCAAAAATGTAAAACATCACCTAAATTTGAAAAGGATTTCAGGAACTGAGCTCCCGTGAATTAAAAATTAAGACCTAATCATACGGATCGGAGTTTATTTATTTTCAATTTAAAAAAGACAAATATTGTTGCGAAATTGTTCTCATTTGTTTCTGTTATCAAAATTTAGTTTAGAAAAAAAGCTGCTATCCTGAAACTACATTTTTTTGTGTATTTTAAAATGATTTCGTTGGTTTAAGCAACACAACTTTTATAGAATTATCAGATCACAGCAGAAACAAATAAAAGTTGACTCAAGTATAATGAAAATTTAAAAAAAACTAACAAAATTGTATATCAAGTGGATGCAGTTTGTTAAATATTTTACGAAGCATTTTATACAACTACAAGTTCAGAAATTTAGCACAGCATAAAGATTAAGCGCAAAACTAAACAACAGTACTAATTGTTTATGCTTTTTCGTGTATATGGGACATGTTACAAACACTGGGCTTGATATTGCAATCAATACTAAGTTTAATCAATGTTACTACAATTTTTACTTAGAACTGAAGAAGCAAACTAAGTAGGAAGACACTTTTTTGTGCTCTTACTAAGCTCAAAATTACTGACATTTTTGATGTAAGCTTAGTGTAATAGAAATTGACGTTTACCAAATTCAAGCTGATCTTCATTCAAAATTATTGGAAAAAATATTTGAAATAGCCGAAGCTCTTTAACAGAACTTTCGAATAAATTGATGAGTTTCTTACCGAGAACTGAAAAAGCAAATTTGAGCCGAACTTTTTAATAAATGGATGAGTTTCTTTGTTACTGTAATTTTTACCGAGAATTGAAAAAGCAAAGTTTAGCAGAACTTTTGAACCGAAGCTTTAGCAGAACTTTTGAAAAAATGGATGAGTTTCTTTGTTATTGTAATTTTTACCGAGAACAGAAGCAAACTAAGTAGGAAGACACGTTTCTTTGCTCTTACTAAGCTCAAAATTTTACAAACATTTTTAATGTAAGCTTAGTGTAAAGAAAATTAACGTTTATCAAATTCAAGCTGATCTCAATTCAAAATTATTCAAAAAAAATCTTAAATTGCTGAAGTTAAAAGCGTCTTCATTTAACTGAACTTTTAAATAAATGGATGAGTTTCTGTGTTTTATTGACTATACATCGTCATATCTCTTAATTAAAACTTCGTGCAAAATAAAGTTCAAATGTGCTCCAAACTATTTTGGAGAAATTTATTTGCAATAAATTGAAAAATTGACTATTAAGAATTTGTTTTAGAATATTTTTTTTTTCAAACTTACAAAAAGCAAAACTTAAATGTCTCACAAACACTTAAAAATTTCAGAGAAAACTTTGAAAAGTGTTTTCTTTCTGATTAAATATTTTGGGAAACTAATCCTTTTTTTCGTGTAAAAATATATTACGTAATGAGCGTTCCCTTTAGGCTTTAATTCATAATGCATCACAAGTAAAATCTACCCAATGTACTGAGTAAGTTCATTTTCGCTCATTGTGCCTCAAATTCAGAAATCGATATTCAATATTGCTGTGCTGGACTTAAATAATGCTGATTGGAATGACTTCCTAAGAGAAACGAAATTTGATTACCTAGATTGTAAGTTGTTCTTAATAATGAGAACAAAAGACTCCGCACCTCTAATTTAATTTGAAGCGTTCTTCACGCGAACTTTCTTCGTCAAGCTTGAATTTTAATTTGAACTTTAATTTTTTCTCCGAGTAAATATTTGTTTTTAATCTAGCACCTAATCGGAAAAGGATGGATTTTTTTCTTTTTTTGGTTTAAATTCATCAATCCTGCTCTTCATTTTTTCCCTTGATGTTTAAGATAAGATAAAACTTGTTGTTGGAGATGAGAAACCTTTCGTTTCAAACATTGTCGGTGTATGAATTGTGTTGGAAATAAGCATTACATCAAAATGTGTTTAGTGGAAATTTCAATAACAAAGTGCCCATAAGATACGAATGGAAATAAAAATCGCACACACATGTGTTTATGTTACTAGTGAATTTTTAACTAGAAGACTAGAGATATTTTTTTTATTTATTTTTTGGTTGTTTATTACGAGGATTATTGCTGACTTATTTATTTTCTTTTGAACTGCTTTTATGCTGCTTTCTTTATGCTTCGCGGTAACATGTCTTTTGTATTGCGAAACTTGCAACCCTGAAACATGCGTATGGAATAAACTGTCCAACAACGGATTGTATGGAATTTTCAAACGTCCAGATAAGACGAATCTATCTGAATGAGGGGAAAAGTAAAAATTTGATGCCAGTATTCCACTCATTACTCATTTGAATAAGACTCTGCTTCTGCATATGCTGGCATCGCTAAAAAATAATAGTTCGTCCATTTCCGGCTGTAAAACGGATGTTTGTCTTTCCATACAATCCGTGGTCAGACAGTATTTTGCAATTTGGTGCGCGGTTGAGAGAAATTCGGTTAAATTATTGCCAACTGATTATTGGAGCCTGTTAATAATATAAAGGGTGGTTCAAAAAAAAAAATTGAGTGGTTTAAAACGTGTACATTTCTGACTGTGAAAATGGTACAAAAACGGAATTTTTTTTCCATACTTAAATCATTCTTAAGGTGTTATATGTGTTCTCCTTCGGGCACCTGAACGATTTGACACCTGTACTCAAGCTTCTGCTATGCACGTTGCAGCATGTCTACGGTCATAGAAGCAATTGTTGCAGTAATTTAATTTTTTAGCTTGTCAAGATCAGCAGTATGGGGTATTATAAAGTGTCCTTTGCAAATCTCCACAGGACAAAAACTACGTAATTTATGCAACGGTGCTCGGTACGTAGATTTCCAACGTCAGGAATCTTCAGTACTAATGTTTTGAAGATGTCTTATTTCAAATTTTAGCGCTGAAAAATGTGTGAAAAAGAAATATTAATTTTAATGTTTTACACGACCTTAGCAAATATTTAACAAACCATGTAGGCGGAGATTTTGGAGAACCTTTAAAACTAAACAAAATTAAAGCAGTAATATTTATATTTACGTGATTAATATTTCATTCTTTTTAAATGATTCAAATAAAAGTATTTACATGCAATCAACGTTTTAAAATCCAATAGTATGACTAAAAGTTAGTGCCGCGATAAATTACTTAAATCGGTATCTCGTGTCAAAGTAGCTACTGGAGGGAGGGGGCCAACAATAATTTTCCTTTCAAATTTCCGCATTGGAGGCAAACCTTGAACATTCGTAAATTTCTTTTTCTCTTCCTCCTGTAGAACTCAATAAGCATTTTCTTTTCAAACATAAAACTTCGAATCCAGAAATTTATCATTTGTAATATCAATGCTGTCAGCATATTCCAATAAGTGCGTGGGACGGAACGAAGCAAGCTAGCTATTAAAATGAATTTCTTATAAAAAGATTTTCTGTGCTTATATTTTTACTGCACGTGATTCATGGGAAAGTACTTTCAAAAATGACTCTTTGATTTTCATTTAAACGCCAGCAAAGGGTGGATGCTGCTCCAGATAAATTGGCAAAATACCCAAGACGAAGTCATAAGATCTGTAGAGCGTATGAAACGAAATACGAAAAGATAGGTTAGGTTTTCTTGGCGCCATGCCAGGGAGAAGAAGAAGATATCGTTTTTCGCTGCTGTTCTAACCTTTCCTTTTTTCTGTCAGGCTTTAGAGAGGATTATGCGAACATCAAACCACGTGAAATTCCCATTTATGCAGAAATGATATGATGCGGGCTATAACTGATTAGTCGGGCTATTGCTGAAAGCTGATTTTGTTTTGTTTTTTCCGGAAAAAACGAATTGCCTAGAAATGGTTCAAATGAAAAATATCTTTTAAATGAATGAATGAGTGATTGGACCTTAATACCAAGAATAGAAAATACATGCACAAAAAAAAGGAAAGAAAAAGAAAATGACATTTGGGTTGTCAATTGTTGCAATTTTTTTGTGGCTGAGAGCAGGCAAAGCCCTTCTATAAAGAGGGAAAAACTTATTGCATGTGACAAAGTGAAAGGTCCATCACTTAGGTTTTTACACTTGTCAATACTATTTCATTATTGGTTGCCATACGCTTTCAAATATCTCAACTGAACTGACTATTCTCAAAGTTGGCGTCAATAAACTGACGTATTGTTTGAAAATTGCGGCAGTGAGAAGCAAAAGGATGTACTTGGACTTCTTCGGTTTCTAGAAAAGTGCATTTGAAGGTCAGATCGTAGGTAGGATTTCATTGATTTTTTTTTCTAAATCATGCTGCATAGCATAACCTACCTGGGCTACTAGTACTGTCCCTTGCACTAATGCAGAGAATAGGCTATCCTGCCATTTGTACAGGTTATCCCAAAATATTTCATTTGGAACTTAGATTATTTTGCTCCTCATAGCCTCAATTTTCATTGATGCTTCACCAACTTTGATACTGTTACATCATTTTCCACTCGTGTAAAACTCGCCACTTCAAAACACAACATTTAAATATCCTTTTAATTAACTCTTTTCCAACCCATATCTACAAATTTAAGCAGTGAGAAGCAAAGGGATGTAAGTGTAGTTTTCAAAAATTTGAGTAAACCTCCAGAAAAGTTCAGACCATTAGGTATTATTTCGTTAAAAATATTTTCTAAATTTTGCTGAATAACAGCACTTACTATCATCTAGTCTTGCCCCTATTCTCTTGATTTAAGACACTCTAACCCAATCAGAGCTTCTCCTACATTTGTACACGTTGCCTAAAAGGTTTCAATTTTGACACTTGCATTCTTTTGATGCTAGGTGCTTCAATTCTAAAATGAGCAAGGTCCTACCATCCATTTTTAGGCAGAGGTGCAGCGCCAATGGCCAAGTACAGTGTTTGAAAAAACATCGACCGTAAAACATCAGTGATAGCTGACCAATAGTTTTACTGACAATACGAATAGTTTAACAGTGACCATGTTTATCAGTTTATATCTACGAATTTCGAATTGTCCAAACCTAGACAAAAATTAATATAGAACTGATAAAAATCATCTATTTTAAAACTGACAATCGAATTCAATTTGAGCAAAAAGAAAAACTACTAGAACTATACATTAAAGAATAGTACAAATGTTCACAACGATTTCAAACGTGATACATTAAAAAAAGCAATTATTATTTAAGTATATGTTTATTTACTCATTGGAACAGTATGACCATTTGAAAAGTTTTTTTAAAAAATTGTACAAAATGTTAGTACCAAGTGAACACGTTTACACTGCCCCAAAGCAAGTTCATTGCAGCTACAACAGGATAATAAAAAAAAATCTCCAAAACGTGGAAAACAAAGGATTATTGCAGGTAGAATTTCTCCAAACTACTCCTTACTAAAGCCCGGAATCCATGTCTTTACTTCTTACCAGGTGCAAAACAGAATAGTTCAGAGGAAGTACTAGTCAACTGCTAAGTTTAATGTAAACGGCTGCTATATAAAATTTTCATTTTTGCTTTTAGTTTTGAAAATGCTATAGGTCTGAAACAGTGAGAATTAGAAATCCAGATATACTTGGATTTCGAAATGATGATCAATTTGTCGATAACTAATCGACTCTGTGCTTTGCCAGGAACGAGATGCCGTGCAATATTGGCTCGCATTCATTCGTCCTGATCGCCAGAAGTAACTGCTCTGGCGCATTCCGCTGATTTATCTCGCTTGAAAATCCTCGAACTCTGAGCAGACAATGGACCAGGTACAGCGCCAAGCCCTTCCCTTCAATCGATTTGCTTCATCCTTAAAATCGATAGACACAGATACACGCGGACAGGATTTACGCACCCGTATTAACCGTTTAATAATATAAGCAGTGGGGAAAGAACGCACAAATGACGATCATTGCTGTGTTGTTCCCTTCCTGGTCTTGAGGATGATTATTATTTGGGGCCGACGAGCATTCTTGGATCCCTGAGGGTATTAGTTGATTTATTGGTATGTTAGCGAGGGTTTATTCCATTATACGTTCGTTCGCAGACGAGGCTTAAATCTATTCTTGTAATATTAATGCGCGAAATTAAATCTTCCGACCTTTTGATGGTGGAGCATTGTTTGCAACGGCTTTCGCGGCCTTTAGAGAGTCGAGTTAAGTATAAGAGTTTATGGAGGGTCTGGACACAGGCGAACGGATAGAAGATTAGGGGAGAGACTAGTGTTTTGTTTTGGATGATTGCTGTGCTTATCCTTTCTTGAGTTCCGTGACAGTTTTGAACCATCAACGGATGATCTATTAGCTGAAACATAAAGCTTTGACTAATGTCCTGGTTATTTGGACGTTGAGAAAGAGAGTGGTTGTCTTAAATCTGCTTCAGAAACTGAAGATATCTCGGGTTATCTTCTCTCCTTCTTGGTTTTTGTTAATCTTTAGTTTAACAGTATCATCTTTCTGAACATCTGATAGCTCTGGTAGTTTAGTAATTTAATCCCTGGGAACTGGCCACAATGGAATAGCTGGACTTTTCATTTCATTTATATATTTATTATACATTTTTATTTTTTAAACTGTTTTCGTTTCTTTCTTTATTCAACCAAAACGGGTGATGTCACTTTTTTTGTTACTCTCTCCCTCCCCCTTGTTACAAACTATCACATTTTCACGAATCATAGGTACATGAGCCCTTATAAACAGACTGACTCATTTGCAACGTTGGTATAGATCTTCCTAGAAAAAATATCATGCTGTTATGATAATGTAGCATAATAACAACATATACTGAATTATGAGTTTGAAAAAATAGTTGAGTTCCCAAAAAGTACAATACAATTCATTTTGAGACTCTTTGCTATCATTGAAAAAAGCAACCGTTACCAATGAACTAAGGTGCAAGAAAAATCTTCCGAAGAGTAAAGCCATTTCGACTTTGACAAATAAGATCAAGTGTGATAGCAAAAGAAAGCTTACATGAAAACTAAGAGCTAGTGCAACACTTGAATTAATGTTTTTATCTTTAAAGGAAAATCAATTCTATTTAACGCCAAAACCACAGTGCTGAAATCATTTCACGTCAGTTAAAAATTAACAAATAGAATTTTTTTTCTTTTTTTTTCAAATGAAGTTAATCACAAATAAGCTGTTTAAAAATTGAATGGAAAATATGTTTGTCTAATTTGGAATATTGTAAAAGCCTCGTAATATTTACAGATTCAAACTGGAAGATTAGCAGTTCAAAACGGTAAAAAAAATACGGAAAGTTTTTGTGATTGTAACGGTTTTATGAAGCAAAACAAAAATTACTACTAATTGCTTTGCTATACAATTGTTAATATCGTGAGATGTTCTTATGTAAAAAAAGTACGCAGCTATAATTTACTCTTTTCTATTTTTGAACTCCAGACAGTGAGCTCTCACTCATGAGTAGACTCAATACGAGTACAGTCGACTCCCGCTACAACGCGATTCGACTTTCGCGAAATGGCTATAACGCGAATATTTCACGAGTTACGAATTTTAGAGCTAACGCGAATTTTTCGTCTATAATACGAATTTTTTGGAAGGAAGTATCGGCTTCGTTATTAGCTACTAAATATTGATTTCGTGAATACTATTACACTCCTTTAGGCATCACTTACAGCGAAAGTTTCCACATCAAACTAGTCTATGCATCGCGTTGTTATAGTCACTCAGCATCATTCATTTTTTAAATTTATTTCATTTGAAATATTAAAATTGATGAAATATAATGGCACCTTAGTGGCACCTTCATCTAAACTTTGGAAAAATGGGAAGAAAAAGAAAGTTTCTGATTAAAAAAGGGGAGGAGGGAGGGAGCTAACCTTCTCGAGATGCTTGAACAACAATAAAACGTCGACGGTAGCGCGACAATAAATATGAGTGAATCTTCCATGCGTACTAATAAATATGTTACTGTATACTGTACAGTACTATTATAGTGCAACATTTTACTATTGCTACAGACTGTGCATACCGTGTTGTTTTATTTTATGTTTTTCCCTTCCGTTGATCATTCATTTTTGCATCTTAGTATTTCATCTTCAATAAAACAGTTTTTTATTTTTTAAATACACTAAAAGTTCAGTTTTTTATGTAAGAAACTGTAGTGTATAGTTGAGGAATGCTTTAAAGCAGTTTGAGAGTGTTCATAAGTGTCTAAAAGAATTTGGTATGCTTCTAAAAAAATTGTATACGCATATTTTTCTACAACGCGAGTTTGGAACGCATCCCTCGCGTAAGTCGGGACTCGACTGTATGTCATAAGAAAAATGTGCATAAGCTGAAAGAAATACATACGTAAACAACACGAAATAATTCTAGGATGAAACATTAGCCTCTCTATCCAAAGCACAATTGATAAATAACATAAAATTAAATTTTCAAAATGTATGCACATATTTTTTTCCTTACTTTTATAAGAACACTAGCTGCATTGCCCCGGCTTTGCCCGGTCCACGTTGAAAATAAAAATTGTGTCAAGAAACGTATATTCAAGAATCAGGCTTAAATAAATAAATGAAAAAAAGCGTCATGCAAAATTTCCTTCCCGAACAATGACGACAGATATTAATATACTTTTAAGAAATTAAATCGAGAATGAAGGATTTAAAAAGCGTAATCTTGGAAATACAAAATAAAATAAGTTTAAAGAGTTAAAATGCGAAAGAAAATGTTTAACTATTTGAATGGAAATGAGATTTTTTGAACTTGATTTAAAAAGTCTTGCAACTCTTTTTCCTTTCGAGATAGAAGCTTAGTTTTTCGACCTTAGGTCGAGATGGATCTGGAGTAAAAAAATATCGCTTTTACCAATGGTGACAAAAAAAAAACTGGGACAATTCCTTCACTTTTTCTTGATAGATTTAATGAAGAAAGTAGTGTCTAAATTTCAGCTAAGCTTAAAAAAATACTAGCTAAAAACGCAAATAACTCCCGCCGTAATTAAGTTAGAGCGTTGAAACAAATTGCGCAGAACATGGAAAATTCTACCCTTTCCAACGATATGTAGTATTAATATGTGCAAATAATTTTTCATCCCCATATTTGGGAATATGCGTGAAAATTGGGCATAAATTCGAATAAAAAAAAAACTACTCATCGAGTTTTTTTCGAACCGCTCAGCAAACCCTTCCGGTGCTGAAAGATACTGTGAAAATTTCAGCGAAATGGACCGGGTAGTTCTTTAGTTTTGCGCGTTCAAACAAACAGACGCTTTTTGGAGACTTTATTTTATACTATGTAGAGATAAAAGAACTTCTAATAATTTCTAATTTTTAAAATGTATACACATGCTTTTTTTCCTTACTTTTATAAGAACAAAAAAAAAACTGCTAATTATTTCTAGCCAAATTTCATTTTATCTCCAACCAAATAATTAATTGCAGAGAAATTGGTTTTTGTTTTAATCCACTAGCTGTAAAATGTCTTTTTAACTCAAAATATAGGAAAAAGCATTTTCTTTCCTCTTGCCTTCCCTGGTTTTAACTGAAAACACTTACAGAGAATTTCTACTACTTCTCTGACTATTTCGTTGAATGAAAGGATCCTTTGCTTAATCTGTAATTTAAACAGTAAACATTTTTCAAAAAAATTCTACTATTTCTTTATTGGTTTTGTTTGCTAGTTAATGAGATCTTGCCACATCTTCTACTTCACCGTTGTCCGTATTCTTTTATTTTTTAATAGCAAAAGCTTCCTGCAGCAGGTTTGATGTACATAGTTCACAAAACAGTACCTTTTCGTTAAAAATGTCAGCGAAATCAGAAGATATTTTGATGGTTTAACATGTTTTTTAAAAAGTAATAAAAGTTTTGCTTGATGCTTATTTGAAGCCAGTAAGGATTTAAATTAATAAATATATTTCTGCTGAAGTAAATAAACATCTTTAACTATTTTGTTTAGTAGAGGATGTTTTACTTCATCTGTGATTTAAACGGAAAACAGCTATAAAATGGCAAATTTGTGCACTTCATACCTTGTTTAATTAATACTTACTTTTACAGTAATGGTTGGTTTAATCATGTCATATCTCAAAAAATAAAAGAAATAGTTTGAAAAAAATATTCAATGAAAACAAATTGTTGTAATGTAATATCCAATATCTTGTCACATGTATTTTTCTTGAAGCTTGTACAAATAAAGCTGGGTGCATGTTGTGTAAGAGAAGAAACGTAGGATGAGAAATATTTTCTTTATAAATCAAAGAGAAAATTTATACTGAATCTGATAACAAAATAGTCATGCGATGTACTAATTGGTTTCCAGTATCCATTCTTTAAACATCTGGTACATGAATTTATTCTGCCTTGCTTTGTATTTCCCGTCGCGTCGATAAATCTAATTTTGCTTCGGAAACTTAATTCAAATGCTTTTTACGTAACTGATTTCAGCGGGTTGTAAAAATAAATAAATTAATAACGAACATAAACAGAAAAAGATCTTAGACCCAAGTATATTAAACCAAAATATTTAATGTCATTTATTGCCCTCACGTGTATACATTTAATTTTTTTTTTTTTTTTTCGGAATTTGGAAACTACAATTTCCCTTCTAAGTTCTTGTGCCCTTAAAAACTGCCATTGATAGAGAATCTCATCTTCGAGAGTAACTTTTTTATGGAAATTAATTATCTAAAAAGTCACATTCTTTCTAAATCTACTCGCCGTTTTATCGGCATAATATTGTTTACTTTATCATTCATTGTTATGACTAAAACAGTCATTCCACTTTAAAGTGAAATTTTTTCGTTGAAAATCTTCGAACTGGATTTGAAAGGTTACCGGAGAAATTTTATAAACGTCATTCAATTTATAAAATTCTTTTACTCCTTTCTTATAAACCGAGTGACTTTATTTGCCATTCTGAAGTATAGTTCAAAAGGGAGAAAGAAAAAAAGAATCAAAAAGAAAATTAAAAAAGTAAACCTCGTCTTTACGGGCACGAATAAAGAAAATGTTCAAATAGGAGGAAAAAAGGGAGAAACGTCCAGTTTCTTTCCACTGATTAGATTACCAAAAGAAGCACGCGCACAGATCGGAATTGAGTGTGTGCGCATGCACCACGCGCATACAAAAGAAGCTATAGGAAGGTAAATGTGAAAGACTTACCAGGCATAAAATATTACGGGCGGTCGGTTTGATATTTATATGGGGATGGATATAGTTACTCAGTGAAGCTGCAACTGTAACTTTCGCTGCAACACACAATGCACTAGTCTTCTGTTTATTCGTTCTAGTTGTTCTCAGGATTTTCATTCTTTCCTTCGTTTACTTCATCATAGAGTTAGATTTTTTTTTTTTTTTTGTTAAGAAGGCGGGGGGGGGGGAAAGAAATCAGAGAAATGTTGCCGAAAAAAAGTTTTTTTACTTTCATTAGATTTCAAGTTTCATTTTCCTCCGAACGTCATTTCTTATACTGCTTCATCGTAAGTTTCTTGGGAAAATAAACTTAAAGCCTAATCAAAGAGTCGAAAGATTATGTTCTTTTAATTTTCGTCATTTATCCTTTTTTCCATTTAACTTTTTAAACATTCGATGGTCATTCATTTGTATTGGTTATAACTTTTTAATCTAAAAAAAAGTTGGCTCTTTTTTTTTCTGTAGTTTAAAAGTGTCCAGAAGTATATCTTCTAAATATATCGCAGGAAAAAGTCGAGAAATTTTAATATAAATAGAATTCTACCATAAAATGAACTCATAGAGTATGCTTTTTCTAAAGTTCTTTAAGAATTAGATATTACATGGCGATGAATTTAAAAGCGAAATAAATAGTTCTAAACAAAGCAGTTTTCTTAGCAAATGAAAAATACGTGACTAATTTTTAGTCAGATAATACAAAGGAATGAAAACTATTTGGTAAATTGTTCGCATTACAATGTAAGGTAAATATCCTGTTATAGGCACTCAACAAGTAGTGGGCAGTTTGTCTTGTCTTGTAGGTATCAAAATTGTAATTGATGTTCCATAAACACCATTAGTGAATTATCAAAGTAACATCTTTCAAGAACTTCCACACTTTTTTTCGAATCATAAGTTTCCCTCTTCAGTGTAGTTTATTATTTTAATGCTTCTCAGTCACCAATAGTGAATTTTCTTTGCTTCTAAGCTTTTGAAGGTATTATTTCTTAACGGCCTGACACGGCTGACTTTTAACAGATCACTGTATGTTGGCCTATGTACACTGTTACAACCAGAGGTTCCAGACGAGTGAATATATTCCCCCTAAGGTGAAAGCATGGTGACCAAGGGTGCCATACAGGCCAGGAAGTAAAGCAGAGGTGCGAAAGTAGCAGACAGTCGTAGACAGGGGTGCCAAAACAGCAAGCAATCGCTAAATGACTTGCTGGCGCATGCGCTTCCGGCATACATTCACCATTCAACCACTTCAATATGGCGGACGAATGATAGGTTGCACTACGCGTGGCTTCTACGTCTTTCACATTGAATGAAGTACACTATTGGATTAAATCTCAACTTTTGTAGGATAATTCTTTAAAATAACAAGTAAGTACAGCTTTTGATCACTTTGTAGCTTTTAGGGCTTTCAAACATAGTTAAAAGTACGTTTAATGCTTTTCAGTTACCGTTAGTCCGTTACGATACCGTAGTACCGTTCGTTAGTTGTTTATTTTCAGGTTACCGTTACTGTCGTGAAAATTCCATCATTCACACACAAAACGCTACTAAATGTATCTATCATTATTTTCTTGAGTACTCGATAAGCAACATTTAATCACCGAAATAGTAACCGCAATGATATTTTCAATAATCAACAAGTGAGGACCTAAATAAAAATGATTCTTGTGCTTTGTGTAGCGAGCGCAAAAAATAAAAAAGAAATCTCTCTCCGTCTATCTTTTTCTTTTGCTTTTTCGTTCAAGTGTTTGAATCATTTCCTGTTAGCGGTTATTCGATAGTGTTAGGAATTTCTTTAAATTTTTAACTGTCGAAAAATTTTATGCGCATTTTATTTTATTGTTATTTTGATTGAAATTTTGAATGTTTGAGAAACGATTTTGTTTTTCCGTAACTTTAATATCCCAGAATATTTTTGGCTGTTCATGTAAATAATTCATAAGTACATCTACACTTTACTTTCGGTGCATTTGATCATTATTAAATGATCATTAACTTAACTATGATTATTCAAATAATTACTCGTCTTTAACTTTAAATATATTTGTGACAACTCTTTCATACCAAATAAAGTCTGGATATTTATTGTTTTATTCATTTTTAATATTACTTTGTAAAAAAAAAAAAAAAAACTCATCAGTACGCAGAATTTTTTCACAAGTTTTTTACCGCCCCGAGAGTTATTATAATTATTATTATTTATTTTATTTATTTTTAAGAAAAGGATAAAAATTTCACAGGTCTGCAATGTTTTTCATTTGTTTTTACCGACCCGTGGGTCAAAAGAAGTTGAGAAACACTGATGTAGAGAACGATCAGATGAATTAAAGCAATGAGCACTTCTTAACTATGTTGAAAACTCTGAAATATGGTCAAATGCTGTAATTACAAGTTTTATTCATTTCCAGTACTGAATTCATGCAATGTGAAAAGTGTGCAAAACGTAGACTATCATGAATCAAAACAAAACTATTAAAAAAAGAAAAATACACAACTGTATTCAAAAACGCACACAATACGGGGGAGGGGGGGAGGATCTACAATAAGGGTGCCATTTCTCTCTCCGAAGGTTCATTCTTTTCACCCCGGCTGCCTATTTTTTAAAAGGTGCCTGTTTTTCACCCTAGTTAGAGGTGCAATTTCGGCTCCGTATTAGGTGCCGCTGGTGAACAAGCGTTTCACCTCTGAAAGGTGCCGAATGCAACCTGTAGTTTTAACAGTGTAATCATTCTTCAGCTTTTTTACCCGACTGAACGTGCACGACGCAAAGGAGAGTAATGTGTTTTATGAGTCTATGTATGTGTGTTTGTTCCTATGTGGTGTTGTAGAGACTAAACGCCTTGACCAATTTTGATAATTCTTACGGCAATCAATTTATCTTAACCTTGGGAGTGTCACTAAACACATGACAGTAATCAAAATTCACCACATCAACAACCAGTCGCCATATTGTCAGTTCGGGATCGTGTTTCATGCTACCTGCGTGCGACACAGCATGCGACAAAAGCAGGTAGCGTTTTCACTGCCTGATGTTTTTGTTTACTAAGACTACTAATTCGATTTTCATCTCTAAGATGTTGCATTTGTTTATGTCGCGATTCAGGGGACTGAGTTTCGCGACGTGTCATTTTTTGACGGGGCTTTTTAATTTTGCGAGAAAGATTTGATTGACGACGTTTTCGAGTTCAATAGCTTTGGTTGACTTAAGTTCGCGCATTTTTGCTTAAGGTCAAGCATATGTAGCGTTAAGCCGAGTTAGGTCCCCTAGAGGGACAAATAATCAGTAGTTTAGACCACCGCAAGTTACTTAATAATCCTCACGATATAAATTCTCTCAATAAAATGGCAAGATTGCGAAATTTACCGTCTTATGATCATAACTAAGTCAATGAAAATTAACTAAGAAGTATAAAATAAAAAATTATTATTAAATAAGAACAAAAATCCCGACTGCGTAAAATCCAAAAAAAAAAAAAAACTAAAAGGAAAAAATATATAAGTTTAGAATGTTTTTAAGTACTACTGAATAACTACACAGTTGAAATAGTTTTATAATCGATACACACATAAAACAAATCATAAATTCAAAAGCAGAATAGAAGGATCAACAGTTGGGGGCCCATTCAAATTTTGTGGGGTTCCTTGATTGGTCAGAAAGGAATGGGCCCCGACTGTTGATCCTTCTATTCTGCTTTTGAATTTATGATTTGTCTTATGTTTGTCGATTATAAAATTATTTCAATGGTACAGTTAGTCATTAGTATTTAAGAACATTCTAAACTACTCGGTTTATAATTTTTTCTTTTTAGTTTTGGTTTTCACGCAGTCGCGTCTTTTGTTTTTATTTATTTTATTTATTTTTTATTTTTTATTAATTTAATTTATTTATTTATTTATTTTTTGTAACACATAGGTATATTTTCGCGATTAATTATAATCCTTTCAAGCTAATTTATCCATAACTAATCAAGTAAAAGTAAGACTTTCAGTTGTAGGCACATATGACCATAAATTATTTTTTAAACATTTATACTTAAAATTATTATTTACAATTGAGTACCAAACGTAAGAAATATAGCAGATGATAAATAAAAATTGCAGCGGTTGAATAATTCTATTTTATTTTATTAAATTTATTTCTTTTTGTTTTTGTTCAGAGGAACCTTTCAAAAGCAATTTGTCAGTTATCCATTCTTTAATTTTTAATGTTGCTCGAATTGATAAGTTGAAATTTAATTAGATTCTAAAAAAATAAGTATTTTAATAATATTGTTGAATATTTGTTTAGCATATGTCTTGGAAATAATTAAATTCTTCTTGCACAATTATTACTAGTTTTTAGTATGTCCATAACTAAGCGAGTACGTCCAAAACTGGTCAAGCTAGTGTTTTCCAGTTTGTTTTCAAAAAAATAAAAATGAAAATCATAATCGAAAATTAAGGTTTTTTTTTTTTCAAGAATATAAAAGAGCAATTTTTAACCTCTAACACCGTGAGAATATGTTTTTCCATGAATTAGAACTAGAACATTGCAGTTTAACAACAATTAAAATTTTTAAAAGAAAACCCTTACCATTCTCATAATTTGGTTTATTGTGTCCATACTTATTATTATGCAATATTTTTTTTTACTTTCTGGGAAAGCACGTTAAAAATCAACAGCGCTTTTAAATAGGGCAGTATTTTCAAAATCACTGCACTATTCTCATAAAAATGTGAATCTGTTTTACTTACCTCGTGGTAAAAAAAAAATACATCAATAAGATAATTTAAAAAAAAAAATAATTGTAAAAGTGTTACTGATGAAAAAAGTTAGCCATACTATAAACCATGCGTACAAATGAAAATATGAGTCTTCTCTCGTTAGAAAAAGAAATTGCCACCCTGTCTGTCAGTGTTAAATTAAACTACTACACTAATCTTCCTCACCCCCTCGAAAAAGTTGTTGATCCAATAAAGCAAATTTTAATCTTCTTGACACATCTTCATTAAACCTTTTTTCATTAAATCTTGAATTAATTAATGCTAATAACTTACAGAAGCTGAAGGAAAATAATGTATTCATACTTAAAATTTTTTTTCGTTTTTAGTATGCATTGACAGTTTTCAATAGTAATTTAAGTAAATAAGTGGTTGACAGTTCAGTCGATTTTTATATTAAATAAGAAGAGTTCAAGACCTCACCATATAGAGTATACAGTCAACCCTCGTTTATCGCGATTAATCTGTTCCAAACTTGACCGCGATAACTGAATTTCCGCGAAGTAGGATTCTGTATATATTTTTTTAATTAGAGAGCATAAAACTTACTTACGGCAATTTAAATAGGTTTTTATCATATTTAGAGCCCCCTAGCCATGAAACAGCACCCTTAGCCACCATTAAAATTGTATTACTTAATATATTGCACAAAATATGAGAAAATTAGATGTGTTAGACGTAATATATATCACATTGTTAATTATTGGGAAATAAACTACACACACACACAGTTCTTATACACTACTACTAATCTATGAAAAAACCTCAACTTGTTCCATGAGAATCAATTGCCCGTTAGTGACCGTAGGTGCCCCCGTCTTCTTTTACATTTACGTGAACAACTTAAAAAGCTAGTACATTGTTGAACACCATTTACAGATGTATTTATCCCCTAGTAATAATACAGTGATTTATACTTTCCAGGTTGTGCTTAACGGTTAAAATGGGATAGCGATTCCCTACACTTTCTTCAGCGATTTTATACCTCCGCTCCCTCAACTAGTACAACTAGCCCCTGAAGACCTTACTTAATAGACATATACTTTGTTATTCTTTTGTAGAAAAAAGTTTACACGAGTGCATAAAAAAAGCTAACTACTATATTTGAAAAAAAAAACTAGAAAACCGCGATGTAGTGAAGCTGCGAAAGTCGAAGCGCGAAGTAGCGAGGGACGACTGTAAAATATATTGGGGCATGGAACTGTAATTTCAGATGCTAATAATAAGGTAAACTATAACATTTTTCAATAATACTTGACATTAAGATGCAGAATAAATAAAAGTTATATGATACGTATTTACATTGAGTGTGATAAATTCCCAGTCGTTGAAAAGTACACTGGGTTTTGGTACTTTATACCCATTTTGAAGAGTTTAAGCCATTTAAAGGATCCTGAAATTTTGAATGAAGGAAACATCTTTTAGAGCGTTTTTTTTTTTTTTTTTTTTTCAAATTTAACCTTTTACAGTTCTGTACTCAATGTGTCTTGATGAAACACTTGTAAAACTTTCGCAATGCGTCACCTGTTTACTTGGAAATCTTGTGTACTAAGAAAATATGAAATTGCTTCTTAACATAACAGAGATGTGTTTTCGTTTTGCATCTTCTTTTATCTTTCTTGGAGCCCTTTTTAAAAAAAAATAAATAGCTGCAGTAATTCCTCTTTTTTGGTTTCCCTTAATATAGTAGGTTCTTTCACTTTTCTTCCCATTAAAACAGACCGTGTAGTGGGGCTACTTGAGCCTCCAGGGGCTACTTGAACCCATGAGAAAAAAAGTGTTTAAAATCCATCCTGGTCCTATATAACTCAATGTATAGACTTAAAAAACTTTCTCCATGACAGGTAGCAGTACTAGTAAGAGGCTGGAGCATGAAACTAAGTTTCTGCTATTCCCGCCTTTTTCTGATTGAGGTTATGATTGCAAGTATTCTAAACAGTTGTTTTTTGTGTCTGCAAACTTTCACATGTACAGTGGTGGTAAAAAAAAATTGCATCACCCGCGCCGCAAAGTATAGGAATATTATTCCAACTGCATTAAACACATAGTCAAGCATCCCGTATCCTAGATGATTTGGGGATGTATTTCTGGCCAAGGGGTTGGTGGGCTTCACTTTGTGCAAGGAACAGTAAACGCTCAGGTGTATATAGGCATTTTGGAGGAGAAATTGCCTTCCTACTATCCGGGATCACTTTACTTCAGTTCCAAATGTCATTTTACAGGACGATTTTGCTCCGTGCCATTGGGCAAAACTAGTAAGTAACAATTTAAAAACCTTTATCCTGCCATTAGACTTAAATTGACATGGAGTGTTTTTTTTTTCTCTCTCTCTGAACTCACACGCAGGTTCAGAAACGGAAAAATGAGCATGGGGTTAAAAATTTGCCTTGGCTCAGAAACAGCCCAGATCTATTTAAACAATTATCGGATTCCTGCTGTTAAATGTTTATTTCATACGTTTTGCAGAATTTCACATACATTCATCTCTAATCGGTCGACCAAAACATCTCACATAATCCCATTGTAGTCAAAGTGCGAGGGTGATGCAATTTTTTTTACCAGCACTGTAGGTTCATGGAAACATCCGATATCATCAAGGTCAAGATAGTTTTATGTTTGCATTCTATTTCTTAACAAAATAACAATTTTTTAAGGTTATAGCTATATAATTAACACAGTAACTAATATAAGTTAGTGAAAGTGCACTGGTTGCCTTAAAATGGGGCAACTAGATTCCATCGTTCAAACAGATCCAAACCACATTTCATCACTAAATTATGTTAAGTAAGGTTTGTAATCTTTTGAAATAAAGAGGTTAGTTACTATTCATACCCGTTTTTTTTACAGATCTGGGGATAAAAAGGGTCCGACAGTAAAAGAGAACCCCTTTAAGTAGAAAATAATGCGAATTAGTAAGAGGAAAAATTACAACTGTGTCCAGATTCAACTAATTCCGGTGAAATGTCTTAGAGAGTGACATCAGCTCATTTTGACTTAACTATAGGGTCAGGTGGGAGGAATGGGTATAAAAAACAGGTATTTTTAAAACGATTGTCTAACTATTCAAATCTGATACCCAACAATTAAAAAAGCACAACTGAGTTTTTACATTTCAACAATACACTTCACATATCCATAGTTATTATTGCTGAAATAATTTTATTGTTTAGTGAAAAAGCTACTATTTAAAGTCTGTTTTTATACCCATTCTACCCCGCGGTGTGAAGTGAAATGGGTAGTATCATTTTTAATTGAATTTCAGGGTGAAAACATGAATTTATTTATTATTTTTCCACAAAAAAAATTAATATAAGGTTAAAAATCTATTGAACAATATAGTCTGTAATTTCACTTCAATTAAATGTATAATATCCACGATTATTGAGGATTGGCTGACTTAGTTTTTGATGGATGATCTGTTCTTCTTCAATCTCTCTTTTTGCATTATTGGGGAAAATGGAAACGTTTCCCAACAAAGACTTAAGTATTTTTACAACATAAACACAAGTATCTGAAGATTCTAGAACTTGAGCAATAAAATACTTTTTAAATTTCTTAGCAATGTTAGAAACAATGTATGTTTTATAACTAGTACCCAATCTTCTGTAGATATTGTACATAAACTTAGTGGAAGGGAAGTTTGATCAACTGGTTTTCGATTTATTCTGTCTGTTCTAGCTTTACGTATCTAGTGGTTGCTGGGCATGACTCGTATTAGGCGGTAGGCAAATGATAATTTCTTTATCGATAGCATGCTTTACAGTGTCATTTGTCAGATGGTTTGCATGTCTTTTTAGATACCTTGCGAAAAGTTTTAACCATTCTTCAAAGATTATGTCTTCCATCCAACCAGATTTAGTGCAACCATAAGCAACTCCATAACATAAAGATTTCAGAATATAAAACTTTCGATAAAATGAACAACTTACTTCAGAGAAAAACTTTTATTGAGAAAAAATGTTAATTCCACAGCCTAAAATCATTGGTCCTTCTTAATACCAACACAGCTTTTTCTAATGGATTTGCTGAGTGGGACCAAGTAGCCCCAGCGCGGGGCTACTTGAACTCAATTTTTGAAAAAAAAAATTGTTATTTAAAAAAGGCTTTAAATGATAGCAGAACGTCTGAAGTGGTAAAAACAAGGTTATGAGTTCACATTATGGGTTTAGCAAAGCATTCCGTGTAAAACTCTCAAAAAGTATGAAATTTCGGATCCAAGAAACCCCATTTTACGGTACTGAAAGCACATTTTTATGAGGTTTACATTTTGAAATTTAACACTCTTTCCAATGCTCTCACCTATTTTTCTTTTGAACTCTCTCTCTGATTTTCAAAATTCTGTATTTAGTCCTGTAGAATAAATAAAACCTTGGCGAACTGTCTTGTAAAATTGCAACTATGAGAAATAATATTTGAGGTAATAGTTTGGGTATGTTGACGTTTGAAAGCCATCCACATAAAGTAAATTGTTCTCCCTCAGAAACCTATACGTAAATAATTTTGATAGTGCATAAAATTGGACGAAAGAGATAGACATTTACACTTTTACGTGGCAGGAAACTATAATTACAGTATTATCCTCGAGAGAATAACTATTTAATTCACCTTTACTCCATATACTTCAACGAATATCAACTTAATACACAACAATTCGCTCCTTTTTTTCTAAACTGGAGGCTTCTGTATCACTCAACTCAGCTCGCGCCCACGCAAGCACGCTCATGAATCGAAGAAGCAAAGCTCATCGGGTGAAGTTTTACTTTTCAGAAACATTCGCATGTGTATTCATGGATGTATACATGCCATGAATCGCATTCGAAATGGGAATACAGAAGATGCAGTGAATGTGGTGCATATGCTGATGAGCTGGAAAACGAGAAATGTTAAGCAGCTGCGATTCGGGAGAAATCACGACCCTTGCAGGCGAAAATTCAAATTAGGCTTTAATGCTTCTTTTTACATTGTAGACTGTGGCATCATTATTCGAATCCGAAATCAGATGAAAATATAACAAGAGGCTTTTATTTCTTTGGGTTTGTGTTCTGATTTTTATGTGTTTTACATTTTTAAATTAGTTTTGAATGGCCCAGGAAATGTGCATTTTTACAAGATCTATCATTTTGAGGGTGTTTTGAATAACAAGCATTTATAGAAATAATTTTCTCATTTTAGTGAAAACTCGCGTATCTCCTATTTTTAAGTTTGGCGTCTATTTTTACTGCTGTTATTTCCATTTCGTATCCCACAAAAAAGTGCGTTTATTTGAATATTTTTTTAAAAATAGCTTTTTGTAATTTTTTACTTTCTATCACCTATTCTGTGTTTCACATGTATATATGTACTAGCTGCATTGCCCGGCGTTGCACGCTTTACCTCAAAAATGTAAGTGGTGTCAAGTTATGCATGTTCAGCAATCAGGCAAAAAAAAAGTAAAACTTCACGTCAATATGTAGAAAAGAGCATTTTTCTGACTCAAAATTTGACATTAACTTATTAATATTTTATAAGTGTGTTTAAATCACATACCACAGTGTATTTAAAAATTATATTTTATATAAAATATAAAAAGGTTAACCAAATAATATTCGTAATTAAGTGTACTGTAAAAGAGTTAATTTTTTTAATGTATTGCTAAAAGTTTTACAATTACGCATTGCACACGTTTCATTAATTTATTATGTTCCTTAAAAAATGCATAATGGTTGCAGTTCTATTTTTTTTCAATAAATGTGAGGAAATTAAGCGCTTAATAGAGCTAGTTAACTTTTCAGATAGAATTAGAACTCTTACAACTGTAAAATTTCATTACAATGATCTTGAATGCAAATCAAATCCAGCGCTCCAGAGCTCTTCGACGTAGCCAACAACATTTCAGAAATTTCCTGCCACTTTACGTACCATCTTTCGCTTAAATATTTTCCAATAAGCACCAAATATTCAATTTGTAAGTGGTTTACTTTCACGGATGCGATCTGATATTCACAATTTAAACTTTTCTTGACGTAGCATTCGTCAAATACAACCGGATCTGACGTTCGCCCTCCTGCTGCTTCTCAGCGCTGTAGCTAATCATCTGAAGGCGAAGGAGCTGTCAGAGGCTGTTCCATATCGAACAATAAAAGCCTCAACGACTGTCCAGCCATGGCACATCGAAAGCCGCAACGAAATTCACGCTGACATGAAGACAGGCAGTGGAATACGTTTCGATACATCAGCGACATCTGCTGCCTCCACCTACCCCACATTGGTGGGTTTCTCGCAACCACCGGCCATTGATTGTATCCACCAGCTACTTTATTTTCTTAGCCTTCATCTGGCAAACAATGATTTCTTATGTTGATGTGGTTTGTATATTTACCGAATGTGATTGCTTTGCTTCTGCTGAATTAGGGGTTATTTCGTTAGAAGAAACGACAGAGCGAAAAAACTTTGAAGAAATGGATTTTCACTCACTATTTTAATTTACATCTGCTCCGAGAGTTGTGCTACCCTATAACTAATAGGTTTTAAAAACCGAATTAAATTTTAATGATGCATCGTAAGTTTTTCAATATTGCAATGCATTAATTTCAATGTTAAATGAAAATTTTCTGAAATTGAACTTTTCGCAAAAAGGCAAACACGTTTCAAAAAGGTATAGTTTATTCACCTCAAAGTATGTTTTTGTATTTGTCTCTGTCTTTTGGTTTTTGATATATTTTTAATAGTATTATTTGGATCAAACTTGCATGCACTCATTTTGCATAATTTTAATAACGTAACTCAAATGTTCATCAGTTTTCTGTTTTCTTTTAGCTTCCGAATTCTTTTAGTTTACTTTTAAATTTTAAGAGGGTTTTTTTCTGGAAACATACAGATGAGTAGATATTTGTTTAAACTTCAATGTTTAATCAATTAACTGGAAAGTGTCCTCCGAAAATTTTATCTATAGTTTCCGATGATAGTTTTCAGAATGGAGGAGTTGTAATAACTTCGTTAGCATATTTTATAGAAGATCCGATTCTTTAAGTAGAAACCGTTGCAATTTAACTCCAGCGAAGAATATTGTGAAGCTTTTATGGGCTATAAAAAAAAAACTTGCATCAAGAGGTAAAAGAGAATGAATCAACGTAAATAAACACAATTTTGTAGAAAATTGCAGACACGTGTTTCGGCAGTACAAGGGACCTCCCTTCCCCCCCCCCCTAGCTTGGTTGGATATATTTTTAACAATAAGCTCTGTTCTTTTCATCGAAAAAGGGATTCTTTGTAACCCCGAAGCATATAAAAAAACTTTTACTCAGGTAGGGACCTTGTAATAGTTTTGGGACTCCTGATTGGAAAGCCGACGCTAATGCGTCGGCCATATTTTTCCCTTTTCCTAGCATGCGAACAAGTTTCATTCATCTTCTGAAAGTTTCATTCAAGTTCTGAGTTCACGTGTGAATGTTTTTAAAATCCAATCCTTCTTTAAAAATGTCAAGAAGATCTTTTTTCGAAATGAAACAATAATTAGATTATGTAAAACAAACTATTAATGAGAAGGATGATGATTTACATGGGCCAATCAGCAGTCTCCAAATTTTTACATAGTCTTTAGCAAAGTAACGGTTGCTTATAGCAACCCCGAAACACAAAATTTACAGTTTACGTACATGTAAAACTTGTGCCTGCTGACGTTCTTTTTTTTTTCTTTTTTTTACATTTCAGCACAAATGTAGTATTTAATAATAGGACCTTAACAGAATTCAAATGTGCAAGGAGGCTGAGCCTTTCCTTTATCTAAGCAGCACACTATACCCCTCTGGATACGGCCCTGCACTATATAAGTTTAGTCAGAAGTTTTTTTTCTAGTTATTTTAATTTCTCCTTAACATTTTTTCAGTTTCCCGGATTTCTGCTTTTTTTCCTCATTGCTTTGCCACATTGCGATTGTCATGTAGAAAAATAATTAGTAAATTGCCTTCACCTTTTCTGCAACATCTAATATCTTCACCAAGCCGTAAATGTTACAAAATGTGCGTTTTTCAATGCGTATAACAAAACCCCTTGGCCATTTTTCTTCCCCCATTGAATAGAAAAAAAATACGTCAAGACTGTCTATAATAGATTTAATGCTTTAAAGTACTAATGCAATCCATTTGGGAGTTGAACGGCTTAATTGTACTTCACAGCAGAGGGTGCATGAGGTCATAAGAGGTTAAACTTGCTCATAGATTCAACATCAGCATGCAGATATTCGTAGAGTTAGAATTCATGTACACGCCAAACTGTAAATCTGTCTATTGAAGCTCCTGGATCTTGAAGTGGTGAATCAGTAAGTGGCAATGTTCCTTCGTGCTAATGGCCATCTAAAGAGAGATTAAAGGGTTGAAACGCGGAACATGGCTTTGATGGAGAGTTCAACCATGGTAGAGAATGCTCTGAAAACTAGTCGTTCCTTATTCAAGTGAAGTAGGATATTTCGATTGCATTCAGATGTATTTGTAAGTACTGAAACGCAAGAATTGCCGTGTTTATGCGTCTAATCAAAGTGCAAAAGCTCGTTCGGGTTTCGATGGCATTTTCTTACGAAATTCGTGACGCTTTAGCTTATCTTCTATTGAATGCAAAATTGGGAAAATTTAATATCAGACACATCTTTAACGAATGAGACTATAGTTGGGGCAAACCTAAAAGTTTGCCCCCACTATACTCTCATTCGTCAAATTGGACGATTGATTTTGCTCCTTTCCATTCAAGTTATGAAATTTATGATAGGTTTTTTTTTAATTTATCAAAAAGTTTTTCAATATGTTTTAATTATTTAGAAAAAGAATTTTGATATTTTTTAATTTCTCCTTAACATTCTTGCTCAGAGTTCACTGCATTAATCATGAGACCAGTCTCTGTTAAATATCCATAAAACATAATTGAAACTAAAGATTTCACTAGGAATATTTTCTCATTTTTATGAGTTAGCCAATGAATGTGCAAAATTTGGAACCAATTGAATCATAAAAGACCGAGATATTAAGCCATAAACCCTAGGGTGGCCTTATCTGGCGCATTAACCTTATACATGTTTCTTATTTTATGTTACCAGACATAACTCAACTATAGGAAAACTGGAAAAAATAAAAGGGAAAGCTAATCAATCCCTTCTACTCGCTTCTATAAATACGAATGTTTGCCAATTTGTGACTAGTCATTTTATTTCAAATATAATAATGCCATTTAGTTTTAACTAAAACTCAGTTTTCTCAAAACTTAAAATATCTCTTACCTCATAACTGTATCGGATCTAGAGTATGCTCGACGAACAGACACTACGCAAGTCGAAGCACAGAGACTATCCATAAAATCATTGACTAATTGAATGTTTGGGGAGAAGATTTCTTCGTTCGACTCCCAGTTCTTCGTTAATTCCCTCGAGGCGTTATAACTTCGACAAACGCAAGTTTTCTGTCAGCTTTTCAATATGACGCAGTGCTTAGAGCCGTGGGCTGCAAGAATTTTCAATTACATTTTGTATCGTAATTAGAGAATGTCTTTTCTGTCTTCGGAGGTCATCGCTCAGACTCCACTGCACTGCTGGATAAAGCCTTTTCCCTTCAGGGATCCAATGGGAAAATAAAACTCTTCAATGAGGCAAAATTATTTAATAAATGCAGTCATTTCTCTACGAGTCGCAGCCGGAGGATATTTTATGCTTGGAAATCTTAAATATTTAAATATCTTTTGCAAATATTTATTTTTTTATTTAATTTAAATCATTCATTTATTGCAAGGGAAAAAATCATCCATGAAGTATTTTATTAATAAATATTTGGAAGTTTGAACTTTTCGTTGAAGGAAAATATCGTATTATTTCAAAGAAATCTGACGGAGAGTGGGATTTTCCTTCATATGTATTCTGTATCTGGCGGAAATCTTTTTCGTAGTTTTTTCTTCTTCTTTACTTTAATTTTTTGGTTTTGCTTTTCTCATGTTTTTTAATGTCCTGGTAAACTTTATAAGATTTAAAAAAACTTCTCAAGTTGATTCACATTTTTCAATGTGGTGGCTTTTCTTTCCCCACCATTATACTTCTTTTTACTTTGCTAAATTTCATTCGTTATGTATCTTCGTATGTATATATGTTAACATATCACGTATCTCTTTTAAGAAAAATCATCTTCGTATTCCACTTCCCGATGGATGGGAGCTGACATGAGCTGATCTTTGTGTGCATTCGTGAATTTTTCCCGCCTCTTGCGTCAGTCGCTAGGAAACAACGTTTGACTGGGCAAGTGTACAGTGCTTTCGTCGCATTTTTTTTACTTCAAGAAAAATGATGAACGTCTGGAGCAGCTAACTCTACTGCATCAATTTTTTTCAAAAATTGAGCGATAACCAAATGGAACCCATTTGGAAAATGCAGACGGATTTCAGGGAATTATTTCCCATCACAATGCACTTCCGCACTCGATTCCGATTTTTTTGGCGAAAAAAAACAGATCTTCGTGGTTTAACTGGCTGCTTAATCTCCTGATATGTCTCCCTGTGACTTCTGGCTGTTTTCGAAATTCAGCAGGCGGTTGCAAGGAAAGAAAGATAGTTCAGACAAGAGAGAACATTGCGGCTGTAACGTCCGCCGAACTAAATACGATTTCGAAACAGGAATGCTCTGAAGGTTTCCAAAAAGTGCAGCAACACTAGGAGAAGTGTTTGGAGTCTCAAGGGGGACTAGTCTGAGAGTTGTTAGGTTTCTATCTCTTCAAGTATGCTAGTTTTTTTTTTCTTCGGTCAAAGATCAGATAATTTTCTAACAGGCCAAGAATATATTGTATATAAATGTCTTAGCAACTTGTCATTACGGCATTCAACGTTTCAACGTCTCGAATTTGACTTCGTTTTTTTTTTCGGTAAAGAGGCACCTAGTAGCCTAGACCATCAATGTATCCAACACATAACGCCGAAAACTGCCTTGCCATTAACATATGGCGTCACCTCCGATTCCACAATTAAGAAACGCGACTGAAAGGGTGGGAAATCTCTTCTGAATAATCGGCCACAGACATTTCAAGCCCAATGATTTAAGTAGTGTATTCGTTAGGTGGTTTATGTCCTCGAATATATTGAACCTGGAATCCTTCGTTCACTTTTCTAACTTCGTAACCACTTAACTCCCTAAGGCTTATATTGTTTTCCCTTAGAGAGTTTCCCTTACTATTTTTCATATGTTACTTTTCTCCCTCATTTTCTCCGAGGAGGACAATTTATAAGTTTTACTTACTTTTTTCATTCTTGAATACACTTGATTCCTTTCAAATATTTTCATTTTAAAACATATTAATCATGCTTGTTTGTTTTACTCAAGCTGCAAAATTTTGACATAGGAACTAATGAATGCTAGTTTACTTAAGACGAAACGTAAATCGTTGTCTTTCATAGATCATATGTGCACACCAAGTATTCCTGAATAAATTGAAACGATATCTAATCCAACAAAAAGAAAGCATTTCATTTTATCGACTACATTAATGGCAAGTAATATATGCAATATTTCATACTTTATTAACTTTCTCTTGTCATCAGTTCTCCCTCGTCAAATTCACTCATTTCAACGAACGCAGTCAGCAGAAAATACACGAAACCGAAAGTAATTAAAACCGAAATACAATTCATCTCTACTTGTTAACTTCCCTGCATGAACCGCCAAATGCTAATCTCAATTCCTATCTCCCCCCATCCGCGGCCGAAGTATTTGGCCGGACTGGAATCTCGCTTTGGAAATTCCTAGAAATCTAATTCCATTTATGTAATTTGAATCCCGATCCAAAAATTAAATCTTTTCCCGCTCCATATGAGTCTTAATTTAAATGGGACTGCATCGACGTTGTTAACAATTATGTTATCCCAAACTGGTTTGCTTCTGCGAGAGACAATTGTTCAGTCTGATATCTTTGAAGGACGTAGAAGTCGGGGGTGGGCAGTGGGGAAGGGTTGCTTTCTAATTAAGGGAAGTCTACTTGGGCTGGTTGTCGTACTTTACGAAAACCATCAATTCATCAGCAGTTTTAAGATGCAAAATCGTCTGCTTTGCTATGATAAATGATTTCTTGTAATTCACAACTCCAACAGACTATAGGGGGCACTGCAGACACCGTCTAATGGCGGATGAAAAAGGTAAAACAAACGCACGCCGTAGCGTAGAAAATGCTAATAAGCCTAGTAATCTTTGTTTGTAGGCATGAATTTTTTTTTATTCTTTTTAAATCAATTTTCAAAGTCTTGTGGATATTCTGGTTCATGTAAAAAGAAATGAGAATTGAAGAAGCATTACTAAACATTAAAAATTAATAGAAATTTCGTAGTTTGTAGTTGTAAGCAGCCATTTCCACGATGTTGAATTCGAAATTTATCAATTCTTGATGAAACTACATTTTTACTGTAGCCATATGAACACTATAAATATTTCATGTAAATAAGCCTTTGTTTATCAGTGTTATCAAAAGAGGAAGATGAAAGTTCTTTGTTTTGTTTGGCTAGCGCTAATTGTTTTACATTTGTAGCTGAGTTATTTCTCAAATTGCCGAATCGGTTAATTTAAATTTTTTCGGTTCCATATGTTTCTAATTTCTGAATTATGATTTATTTCAGTCATGCATCATCAATAAAATTCTCACGGATACATGGCGGTAGTTTTCTTTTTAATTGATCTTCCATTATTTCCTTAAACTTATCGAATTCTGTAATCTTTCTACCATTGTAATCCACACAGGATAAAAAAATAAAAATGGTTTACAACTGACATGCAAAATCTCGCCAAGTGTTCTTTGCACGCACAATACAGAATCTATAACCCTAAACTAAAATCGCACTATTTTGGCGATGAAAATTCTCAGCTTTAAACATTTTTCATTCCGTTCTACGGTAATATATTCAAGAAAATATTTTGCATACTATCCTTCTTTTGAGCTTAAGATTTAAAACAAAAAACATATTCTTACAAATTCACACAAAACAATAAAAAAATTACCTGGCATAAAGTTATCCTCTTCCAAAAAAAAAATGCTTCGAATAGACTTGCAAATGCGAAGTTTGTTAATCCAGAATTTTCTTGTGTTTAGGATTTCGCACCATTTACGACAGTCAATTAACTTTTTAGAGCGAAATAATGAAAACTAACATTATTTTGAGGAGCTCGACACTTTCTGTTGCTGAAAGCAATTCAAGACACATCGAATGCGTTAATAAATACTCAGGATAAACTGCCTGTGTTTACGTCAACAGACACACCTGGAACGCAATGTGGCAATGTTTTAGTTTTTTCGGCAGTTTTGTAAATCACCGCAAGCATTCGAGCGCTGGAGTTGCGAATTGAGTGATGAAACTAAAACACGTCTATTTGCAATTACTTTTTAAAACACCAGGTTACAAAATATAGTATTTAGTTTAATTGTTTCGCAGCATTAAACTATTCAAAATGCATCATTTTAGTTTGTCACTTATAAAAACTTTGTTGTACAAAATGCTGCTGTCATTTCAATTAATAACGTGTTTTTTTTTTTAACTGAGGGTTATAAAAAATGGAGCAAGGAACACTGTAGACGCATACAGAAATTTCGGTTGGGTTACCATTCCCCGTTCCCGTCCTTATGTTTTATATGCCGTTTTCAACGTTTTTATACAAATTCGTAGAAAAAATTGCGTTTAGTATTGTAATTTGCAGAAGCCATCTTCCCTGATTTTCAGCTGGATAAAAATATTGGTTTCAGTGACTTATGACATGATCAAGATGCAATACATTCAATTACTTGCATATGAATTTCAAATACTTCTATCTCACCCCCCCCCCCCCCTTCTCCCATCCTGCCCAAACCACCGGCGAAAAAAAATTCTCCTTTTTTTCAGTCGGTTTTCTTTTCGAAAAATAGCAATTAAATCCTTTAATCCATAAACAAGTTGCAAAAATATCTCTCATTACCTTACCTTAGAATAAAATAGCGTATGTCTTTACAATGCAGAAAGGATTTTTTATTTTAAGGATCTGATTGCTATGCATTTCCCGCGGGATTTCGTCGTTTTTAACACTTTAACTTGATTAATTTTATTAGTAAGTTTTCAATAATTACATTTTTAAAACTAAATTAATTTTAAGCAGTAAGTTACCACCCTTAACCCAGGGCAAAGGCAGAACTACATGCAATATACCGACTGTCGATATATTGCATGTAAATTAATTTTGTTTAATGACCTAGCTGAATTCCTATTGTTAAATCATTCCTATTCTAAAATACTTTTAAATTAACTACTACCTTCAAAGAAAAGGCGTTATAAGGTTTAAATAATATATCAACTTTCTCACCTTATGCGTGATCGATTCATGTAACCGGTTGGATTAATGTCACATTATAAAGTGCGTCCCGAAAGTTTCTAGACAATCGTTTTATTGAAACTACAAGCTAACTATACGAGTAAGCGAGACGAAATAAGCTATGCAAATAACGAATGATGACATAAAAATGATAAAACACTCAAAAAACTTTCATTGATCGTAGATTTAATTTTTAAAAATATAAACGAAAAAATGTTGTCTCAAAATCATATAGACAATCGAATCTGATTTTAGTATTGATACTCCAAATTTGCATACTACTAGGTCATTTACTTGTGACGCACACGTTTTCTGACATGAAAACGAACCTGTCTTTCCGTTTCTGAACAATTGCCAAGATGCCCCGAAATGTGCATTTCTCTAAAAAAGAAGTTTTGCAAATCTATAGTATGAAAGGGTGTGGATGGAAAATGGTGGACATTACAATCAAAATTGGATGCAGTAGGGCTGATATTAACCAAATTTTGCCAAAAGATAATAGTTTTGAAGCAAACTTTCGTTCTGGAGAGAACAAAAAAAAAAAACATCGAACGACAAGACAGATATGGTGAGATTAGTTTCAGCCAAGTACATGTCAACACGATCAGTTTGTAAAGAAGTAAGTTTTCCAGCGTCAAAATCAACAGTACATCGACTACTGCAGGCAAGTGCATTTCTTGTCTATCGCAAAATACGTCGTTCGCCGAAGTTTACCAAGGGACATAATGATACTTGTGCTCAGTGGGTCCCAAATCACATGAATTGGGCAAATGAATAGTTAAGTGCTCTTTTTAGTGATGAAAGAAATTTAATTTAGATGGTTCTGAAGGTTGGGAGTATTACTGGTACGATATTCACAAAGAACCCCGAATTTATTTTAGCAGACAACAAGGATAGGTTCACTCATGATGTGGGGGAGCATTCTCTTTCAATGGAACAACTGATATATCTTTTTTCAATGTTCGTCAATGTTTCGAAGATTATCAGACAAACGCATTTGAAAAACTGTATTTGATATACAATTACTTTCATTTGGAAAATTACTTGGTTGGAACCAATAAATATTTCAGAAAGACAACTGCTCCATTCACGTTTCTAACTCTACAGTGCAGCGGTTTAGACAAAACCAAGTGATTCTTCCGGAATGCTCAGCGTTAAGTCCTGACCTAAATCCAATAGAAAACCTCTGGACAATATTTTAATATTTTCTCGAAATGGGCTAATGGGTGGCAGTTTTCGACAGTTATAGATTTTAGGTTGCAAATTAAACGCAGTTGGTTTTCATTAAAGCCAGAAGTTCTCCAATCTCTTGTTTTAAGTATGCCTGATCGAGTTTTTGAAGTTATTAGAAAAAATGCCTTAAAAATTTGAACATTAAGGGAAAATAATGATTTGTCTATAAACTTTTGGGACAGTAAAATTTAAATTTAAATTCTTTTCATAAAGTCTGTGATTGTGTAGCATAATTTTTATAAAGTATTAATATTGAACTGATATTTTTTATGATTCTAAATTGTTTTGAATTCGATACTTCTCTTTTTAACTTGTAAAACATGAAAACCTTGTTGTCTCTAAACTTTTGGGACACACTTATAGTACTTTTATTGCATGGAACATAGTTGCTTTCAAAAAAATAATAACTTGTGCATTAAAAGTAGAGTATATGTTTCATTTTTTTTCTCAGCAATATAAACTTTTTATTTCAAATGGAAGCACTTTTTAAAATTAGGGGAATGGATAAAAAATTTTGCTGAATTCTCTTGAGTGATATATTTCTTAAAATTCAGAAAGATGACGTGCGAGTTTTTCACATGGGTAAGAAAATTTTAAAATTTTTTTTATAGTATTTGAGGACTGCTGCTTCATTTGTAAGCTTTTGACTTTCTTTTAAAGCCATATTGTGAAATTTTTGAAACAGTCAGTATATTTATACAGCGGTCCTTAGCTTCTTTCTGTTTAATGCTATCAAAAACTCAATGGGCTGCACTGAACTAGCCAAAGTTTATTTTGTTACACAGCACCTTTTAGAGACCTTACTCAACACTTCTAAGACTGATTCCTTTTACTTGTGTATTGAGTAACAGAAAACCAGGAGAACCCTAGCCATGTGGTTTTATATGTCTTAAGCAACATATTGCCGCAGCAAAGTTCATTACCTCTCTTTTCACTGCAGCAATTGCGACTAAAGGACTTGAACCTGGGATCTACTGATTCCAAGCAAAGATTTGCAATTAACGATCGATTACATCAACGATTGTGGGAGAGGGGATCAAACTCGAGAGCACCAAAGAGATAGTATGCAACTGGAGTGCGTGCTTCTTTATCCGCGAGGCAGAAACTGACTGTCAACACGAGGATAAACTGTGATCAAGTAGTTCTATATTTGGTATCTTTCTCGTCAATGGTGAAGTTAAAGTACTGATTTAACTATGTTTACTCTCTGTAAACCGTTGCACTCGACAAGCAGTAATGGTCAAAACCGTTTTCAAGTGTACAGCCAAAATAAAACCACAGCACGCTCTAGTTAAATTGTAGCTCTATGAAAAGAAAAGAATTGCACAATATTTAGGTACTACCTCAAACCAAAATAGTTCCTTTGTTCTTAGACATTTCTTTCCTCCCACTGAATATTTTGTAGATCTCTTACGAGAACACAATCGCCGAAACGAACAAAAGTTCACTTCTCCATCCTCTTAATCTCCTCCAAATCAGAATTGGGAATCTTGATCTGCTTTAGAACTAAGTCCGCACTCAGCCATTTCCTGCTCCTGTTATGTACGCTCTGTTTCCAGAGTGGTAATTACGAACTCTGATGGCAATAGGAGGTTAAAATGATGGCTCTCCCTTGTATATTATATCAGAACATCCCTCTCTGCTCAACGGCCAGTTGATTGCTTTTGCCCATGGTTCTGAACCAACTGATCTAATATGTGATTGCGAATTAACTGAGAAAGGAAAATATCTTTTTCCTCCATTAAAAGAGAGCTTCGTTTCAGCTCATTTTATTCTGGCTGTAATGCGATTTTATTTGCAGAATATTATCAGCTCTTTGAGTTAGAGTCCTCATAGAAATTTTATAAACCGGATCATTTGATATCGGTTTATGTTTCTGCCCACCGTTGGATAAACGATTCTTAGAATATTATAAAGAATAAAACCCTTCCGATTTGCAAATCAAAGCGCATTCTCTAATGCTTTTTGCAAAATATACTTGATTCTGTCCTTCTTTATTTTTTCCTTTGCGTTTTTATTTATTTTTTGTAACATCAATCATACATGACTGCCTGTTTTTTAACAAACATATAACATAACATATTTTAGTAACAATGAGTTGTATTTTATATTTTTCTTTATTTGACAAAAACAAAGTTATAATAGCAACTCTTGTGGTGTTACTTGCCGTTCAAAAGCTCTAGTTGAGAATGAATAACAGTAACATGTGATGTGTATGTGTTACACGAGGTATAAATAAATACATTTATGTGTATAAGTCATTGTGAAAGTTTAAAATCTGGCGAATGTTGACTAATGTCAGCATTTGATGAATATCAAGCGGTGAATATCAACATTTACATATCAAAGTCATTGACGAAAGACCGAACATTTCTGGTGAAAGGGTTAAACACGCGCGCGCGCGCACACACACACACACACACACACACACACACACACACACACACACACACACACACACACACACACACACACATGCACACATGCACATATTCATTCTAAGAAGTAGTTTTTCATCATCTACGGGGTAGACAAGCGAATACAGATAGAGTGTGAAGCCTCCTACTGGTATGATTAAAATTTTAAATCAATGTATAAACAATGCGATCTAAACAAAAATGAATAGTAGCAGCTCATGAATATGAATGTATTAAATAAGTGTAAGTTGCTATTATTGCAAGTCATTTTTCTCGTGGTGTATAAACAAACTATATGTCAAATAAATAAAATTGAATAGTAACTGCTCGTGAATATGAATTCATTAAATGAGTCTAAGTTGTTATTATTTCAAGTCATTTTTCTCGTGATGTATAAACAAACTATACATCAAATAAATAAAATTGAATAGTAACAGATCGTGAATATGAATTTATTAAATAAGTCTAAGTTGTTATTATTTCAAGTCATTTTTCCAGTGGTATATGAACAAAGTGCCAGCAAAATAAAATTGAATAGCAAAAACTCGTGAATACGAATTTATTACATAATTATCAATTGTTATTATTTCAAGTCATTTTTCTCGTTTTGTATAAACACACTGTATGCCAACTAAATAAAATTAAATAGTAAAAACTCACGAATATGAATGTATTAAATAAGTGTAAGTTGCTATTATTTCGAGCCATTTTCCTCGTGATGTATAAACAAACTGAGTGCCAAACAAATAAAATTGAATAGTAAAAGCTCGTGAATATGAATATATTAAATTTATCAGCCTAAGTTGTTATTATTTCAAGTCATTTTTCTCTTGGTGTAGTAACGATACGAAAATAACACATTGTTATAATTAAGAAGAAAATGTAAGTCACTTATATCCATTAAAGAGAGAACTTCTTGAGCAAAGTTGGGATCAAAAGTTCTTGGTCATACTGTAACTGTATTTTTATAATAAGTTTCAAAACGTTGTTTAATTACCCTAAATTATGAATTCAAGCTTGGTGCAAAAAACCTCTAATGACTCTTACTTTCCCTTCAGTCACGGTTGCAGAGCCACATTTTAATCTTTCATCTTCCTGATAGCAAGGGAAAAAACGCTAAATTCTCGTTCAGGATCCCATTTGTTTTAATAAGTGAGTACATTTTCGCCAGTAGAATAATCTGAGAGACCTTAAGCAGGGATTTTTTTCCCTTTTTTCTGCGCTAATGAAGCGTAAGAAAGGCCTGAAGCTTCAAAAATAGCAACCTTAGAGAATCTTTTATTAAAAATGTACGGTGTATTTATATTATCCATGGTGAGAAGATGACTTTAGTCTTGCTTAGAACTCTTAAAGTATGGGCTACAATATGAGATGAGGTTTCTTTTTTCATTCCTATCATCTGTTCGAAAATTCAAAAAGGCTTAACTAGAAATATGTGTCATTGCTTGTACGCGCACTTCTGCTTCTTTTTCTTACTGAAAAGTTTCGATTTTCAATACATTAATGGATGGTAGAAATATGTAATCATACCTTAAAAGTGAAATATTGTATCGAAAATTTTAAAACGTTAAAATATTTTTTAAATTCTGATATCGTCGACACCACGCTAAACTAACGAATGTGAAAATCCAAGGTTTTCAAATTCGATGGATTTCTGCAGTACTCAAGATGTGTTACCTGCTAGTTATATCTACTTCAAACGATGGTTTTGTGCTTAAAGTTATCTGTAAAAATTAAAACATTCGAAATAACTTTCAGGTGGAAAAACAATTATATTCAGTAAAATAAGAAATAGCAACGTCAAAAACACAAATTGCAGATTACGGCAGACACGCGTTTCGGCGTTACAAGAAACGCCCTTTTCAATGCAAAAGAAATGAGCTTTTTGTCAGATATCTTTTCATCCATAAGCTCATTTCTTTTGCATTCAAAAAGACGTTCTTTGTAACTCCGAAACACGTGTCTGCAGTAATATGCAACTTGTGCTTTTTGACGTTGTTATTTCTTATTTTACTCTTTAGCACAAAGATACTTTTTTCCTTAATTATATTCAGTGTTTTGACTCTCTGAAAAGTGACAATTTTTACATTCATTAGTTTAGCATGGTGCCGATGTTTACTTTTTCAACAAATGAGGAACCATTGTCTCTACCCAATACATTGACCTACTACTCATGACACGTATGCAGCGTTCCTTCCGTAAGTCTACAAATTCATATCGATTTGTTTCAAGTGCCTCTTGTTTTGCAAAGGCACGAAGAAATATGCTGTTTGCACCAAGTACTTTAGTAATTTGGCTTACGCTAAGCATATTTTGGATAATAAATGACTTTCTAGGCAGGCTCTTCATTTTCATCCCTTTCTGGTGCTGGAATTCCTTTAAGACTACAAACGTTTTGAAATTAACTGTTCAGTGCATAGAAAAGTAAGGAACTAAAATTGTATGGTGGCAAAGTGTGGATTATACAAGCAGAAATGAGTAAATATTTCATTGAGCTTCAAAACAAAACTTTCATAAATATAAGATTTACAGAAAAGAATAATACCTGAAGATCTAATCTTAGTTCTCAGAACATGGCAATCATCTTGGAAGAACATGAAGCATTCGTGTCTGGGACTGGGAGGAACACAAACCGAACATGATTCTGAGCCCCCATTTGGGTTAAACTAAATCTCCGTTTTAAATGTACAGTGTGACCAAAGATTCATACGCTGAACACCTATAATACGAATCTGAAACTTGAGCAGTGTGCAAACTTCTCTGGCGCGCTCTCACACCATTAAGTAAAATGTGTACACGTGTCATGTAAATGGGAGAGTTTCCAATTTAATGCTTTTTCATATCGATTTTAGTCATTCTTATAAGTAAAACATTTCCTGAAAGATCCGTATTGCGAGTGGGGGAGGGGAGTATCAAGAGCAAAGGGACAGTAGAGAAAATGCGTCTCCTGCATTTATCAGTCGAAATAAAAGTTAAAATATCATTTCTGGCTTGTCCAGTAAATTTATTACTAGCAGTACCCTCACGGCTTTGCCCGTAGTAAAAACGTTACTTGGTTCGCCTGTATATTTACAGTTAACGTCTACTGTGTGTTAAGTTTTTATTTTTTCCGAGATCTCTTCATATTTTTTGCAGATTTAAAAACTCAGCATGTAGCTTAACAGAAACCATGCTTAGAAATGTTTTAAAAGGGGGAAAGAAGTTTTCTTTCCTTGATTAAAACGCAAAATAAGACAATTATCGAAATTAAACTCTGTAAAAAGTGCGTTGTCATAGCAATATTTTAATATTTTACTGAACATAATTCCATAAAAACTAAGAAAATAAAAGCAGATGATTTTTTTTCTTAACAGTTAAAATATTTTAATTTATATTTTCCAATAAAAGAAAAGGATTTGGATTACAAAAATAAGTATTTGAAAATGTTTAAAACAAAAAAAAATGAAACAACCAAAGTGAATAAAAGACGTAACTAAAGGTACGAGAAAAAATGGAATTTACTTTCAAAACAGAAATTAAGTGGTGTATACGTAACAATAGCTGAAGCAAACGGTGGTATCGATAGTTTTTAATCAAAATATTGATTAATTGATGTTTGTTTCTAAGCATGATTTTCCATTCCTACATTCTTAAATTTTTGTACTTTCTAGAAATGCTTTAATTAAGAAAGAGCTAAATTAAAAAAAAATCTGTTACGTTTCCAAAAGCGAATAACTAAACGAATAAGAAAACCTAATATATTGTTGGCAGAAGTGCTTGTTTTGACAACTTTGTGCATATTTCAATAATATTTAGCTTTCTGCTCTTTTCTGTGCCAATTTCTAACTGTCTAATCATGCACTTTTCACGAACCAAAAAATAAATTAATTAATCTGTCAAAATTATCCGCATAAAACTTAGCGTATTGTACCAATACTGATTCACTTCTTTTTTTTTCCTAAAAAACAAAATATTAAACAAGTAAGTGTGTCAAGCACGATGTGTAGAACATAAAATTATCACAATTTGAAAGTGTTAGAAACGATGGAAAAGCTCAAGTGCAAAACTACACATTTTAAAATTAAGTGTGATCTTAAATTCTATTGTAATATTGATAGCTAAAATATATATCGATAAAATAGTTAGATCAAAAACCACCAATAAATCGACAGAGGCATGCTAAACTGAAATGTTAAACTTTTTTGGTCCTACATTTTGCGCTAACCTACCGAAAAAAGTCTTGACCATATTTCGCCAAGTAATAGCCAATTATTTCTGTCTGCATCGAAAGAAGCATCGATTTGTCACGAAAAACATGTAAAGACCTGTTTTGGTGCAGCGAAATGGAACCAAAAGAGAAAATGCACAACTGGACCCACACAGAGTCACATAAAAAATTTCAATTTTCTACGCCGCACCGTTTTTGAGTCATGTGAGGTACATACAATCGAACATACATACGTACATGCGTACGCACATACATACATTACGGTTAAACTAATAATAATTAACTCAGGGATTGTCAAAGTGCATATTTTGGCTGTCTATACGTTAATAAGTATTAATGCGGATGATCTGAAAAAAACTACTCCTTTGAATCCAAGGGTGAGAAAAATGGAAATTTATGCCGAAATTTGCGTGAACATTTTTTCGCAAATACATTACTAGGGAAAGTGAAAAATATTTAAGCTTTAAAATAAACTTGAGTTTCATCATTAATTTTGTAAATATCTTCATTAAAGCTTTTTAAATCGATTCAATTTTCAATTTATATTCGAAAACTTAATTTTACATAATTGTTAACAATAGTTGCTTGTTTTATTGTGCACGTATGTACAGTTTGGGAAGACATTTGTATGCATATTATTTATCTGTGCTACAAAGATGCGTAATAGATTTTTAAAAAAAAGGTTTTTTAATTTTTTGGAGATGTATAATGTTTTTTAAAAGTTATATAAACCTATTAAAAACAAAAAAAAAATCATTTTTTTTAAAGTTATTTTGAAAAGAATTTGCTTACAATACGTAAATATTTTTCTCACAAAGTAAGTTTCCGCTGTTGTTCAACTAAATTTTTAACATTACCGTAAATTCCCAACTAGCCGCGGAATAGGCTGGCACGGTAACCCCGGTTAAGTGAAAACTGCGGATAATTTGAATAATAGGTAAGCAACGATACTATTGTATACAGTAGCTAAAAAATATAAATAATACTCACACGCAAATTTTAATTATAGCTAAAAACGATAACATTGAATATAAAAAATATATGTAAAAGCTAAAGCTCATTAATGCAAACAGTTTACAGGCAAAGGCAAGCAAGTCAGGCTAACAGTTTAACTGATTTGGATTTAGACCCTTGTTTTAAACAAAAATCGGCAGCACTGCACTTCTTGCATTATTGACGTCATAATGAAATGACCATTGTTGGCCAAAATGTGAAAAGACCCGTGGATAATGTGAACCGCGGATAATCCGACCGCCGATAATCGGGAACTGTAATTATAATTATTGGTATTACAAATAAACTCCATAAAGTTACTGCAGAAAATTTTCTTTATTTGCTAAATTTCTTACATATTTTTTGCTTACGATTAAATTGTGAGAAAGTCGAGTTTATTTATTTGTAATAATCAAAACAAAGCTACATGCTCAGTGAAATTTGGTATCTTATTTTTCCTCCTGAGAAAAAATTATTCAAGATTTTCTCATCATTAGTGTCATCAGTCATTTTATTGCTCAATAATATCACGGAAATTCCAATATCTATGTTGTTGTCAACTGCTTATGTAAGCAAAAGTCGTTACACAGTATATTATCAGTATGATGAATGTCATATAAGAATCATCTCTATCTTTAATGGTACCTATTTCTAAAATATTTTATTTCTTTCTTTCAGGTAAGAGCTGATTTTGTACAGATTATGAAAATGGTAAAGTATTTTTAATGTAAATATATGTACATTTTCCATTACGCACATTTATTTACTTAAACAAATGTCATAATGATAGCAGTAGCATAGGTTTTATCATATACTAAAAAAATGTAACGCTGAAATTCTGTTTCATTTTTGCTGTTATCTAATCATTTATTCAGTTACAATAAATTGTCTCAGCTTAAAATTAATTTAGGAGCATAATAATTGAATTTTGGTCTTTATATTTTTTTTTATGCATTAATAATATTTGACTGAAATTTATTGCAACAAATTTCTAACTGTTTGAGAACGGCAGGTTTTATCTCGAACACACCAGAACTGTTTGATTCATTCCTTTTATTCGTAATGTAATCTCTATTTTCCTTCGACCACTCCTCTTTTCTCTGCAGAATTTTATCATAAAGAATTTTATCGCACAAACTTCTGTTGATAAAAATCTAAAATAAAGCTATAAAGCATAATATAAAAGCAGTTGTAGCAAGTCTTCCAAACTTACTCAAATTATGTTGCAAATGGCACTTCAAAAAGACATGTAGCGTTCATTGAAGTTATTTGATTTTAAAACGAAAGATAGTTACAAAGTAATATATAGCGAGCGTTATTGTCTTATTTTTTGGATTGCATTTTAGTAAACCAATTTTTAATTTTTAAACATAATTATTAAGTTGTATGGTAATTTACCGTGGACAGGTAAAGGGAAGTAAATGCAAATGTTTTATTTATTTTTATTTTTTTATTTTTATTATTTTTTTTTTTTTATTTATTTATTTTTTTTTTTTGCATTTTTGTCATCTTTTGTACGTTAGCTTTATTCTAAAAGCTAACTTATTTGTTTTCCGCTGAAAAAAACGTCTAATTGGGTTGTATCCTTCAGTCAAAAGTACTACTTTTAGTCACTGAAATTGATAGAATGAGTAAAAAAAATAACATGGACCAAGAAACTACTTTCATTTTCCCAATAGTTATTTTTAATTAATTTTTTAAAATGTCCGATTTTGAAAACAAGGCGTGGTCTTTATGACGTCATAAATAATGCAATTTGACGCATCTTCTACCATGTTTCCACGTTATGACAATCAAGAAGAGAATTTAATATTGCGTTCTACGCTTGCTATCAACCACATCGTTGCCAATACACGTGAGTTAAGATGCGAATTAAATATTTTTATCTGCGAATAGAAACACTGAATGGCATTTCATCATTTGTGACGTCACACGACAGAAGCGTAAACAATGAAAGCAAAGCGATTTAAGTATTTTTTTTTTAAATATTAAACTTAAACAAATTATTTAAAAAATGATCAAACCTATGTTTCTACGCATGCTCTTTCAGAAAAAATACTTTCAAAATTTTGGAAACGACCCCATTCCAACACTTCCCGATTGTTAGCATTGAATCCCAAACTCATTTCTTCAAATGTCTCGAAAACTCATTTCTGCTTATACTGCCGTTTACCGGCCCACTGCAGTATCATCTACTTATTAGTTTTGAAGCCTAGTATTAGGTACGTTGCGCCATTTAAGACAATGAAGTAAATACGCATATTTAAAGAACCTGTCACGTTTACATCTATAGCATTTGTATTGACATTTACAAATTAGTCAAATGCCTTTGACAAGTTTTAAGCGCATTGTGCTCAAAATAATACTGAAAATCTATATGAGAAAAAAAATTATAAGTACAGAATACATTTGGAAAATATAGTATAACGTACTATAAGGTTTCTTTTGCTTCATTTTTTTAATTTTTAAAAGTTCAAAGCTTTTTTTTTAATTTATAATCTTAATCTTTTCCGACAATGTTTTCTTTAAAGAAATACTCAAACAGCTCAACTTCCAACAATTTAATCGTAAGCAAAAAATTTGTAAGAAATTTAGCAAATAAAGAAAACTTTCTGCAATATATTTTATAAAAATTAAATCATAGTAAAATTAGTTCATAGTGCTGTGCAGTTCAAACACTTTTTGACTTCATAAGTTTTGAATTCTCTAATAAAATACAAGTTCAGACATAATCTTACAACTCAAATCCTTTTTTGCTTCATAAGTTGTTGAACTCTTGAATAAAATCCAAATTCATACATAATCTTACCTAATCACTATTTTAATTTCTGGAACATTACACAGATTATGTGAAGATAAATACTGGAAAAGCAGATAAGAGATAACCATTTCTCTGAAGAAACCAAGCGACTTCACCGACTCAATTATCCTCCATGCGATACGAAATTCAAGATGTTTATCAGAATAATTATAAGATGAAAAGTCAAAACGCTTTATCTTCGAAAAAATAGCTGCTCATTCCACCATTTTCCAGATGTTTCTTGGCATCTTTCCAACTTACGGAAACGGGAGAAACAAACTCATGATATGAATGGCCCTTCGTCTGCATATGAGAAAGGTAGTATTCATCCGCGCTGTTTTCCGAGATAGAACAAGTAAATAACTCGAAGAACTCGAAGACAGTAATTTTTATTCCTCCGTTTCATATCGTAACAAATGGATGTTTAATAATATGCAACGTAGAAATGAATAAATTTTGAAAAATATAAATGTAAGCACTAAATGAATTCAAAATTCTCTTAGAATTTTAACACTCTGCTGAGAACTATTTTCTTGTATGAAAATTTCTTGAGTAAAAACAGGGAAAAAAGGTCTTTACTTGCAGGTTATTTTATTTTTTTTTTAATGATTTATTATTAGGAATAAAAAAGATAATGTCTTAATCTGAAACATATTCATTATGTTTGAATCATTCTTTTTCATATTCATTTGGGTATCACATGAAGTTAAATGAATTCGCCTAAGCATTAAAGTTTCGTTGATAAATTTGTCGCAGTCCGCGCTATTAATGCAAAACTCAACAGAAATTCTGTAAAAGTGTTTTCTTTGCGAACGCAGTGTCAGTGCAAGGGAAAAAATCAACGGGTTCTTGCTGCAATACCATACTATCCCCAATTAACAAAATCGGAAAACACTATTTAAAAAAAAAAGACCTGTAAGCGCTTGTACTCTATTCACTTCATTGATTTCGACGTAAATTAGGAACAAAATTGTACACATGCCTCAGAATAATGAATCTTCATTTCTTTAGTGCGCAATAAAGAAATAGGTATACTGTTAAAATAACATTAAAAAATATAAATTCCATGAACCCATTACAAATAAATAATTCAAGTTCCTCTTGTTTTCATTTCATTTTTGATTTGAAAATACATATTTTCAGTGTTTTAACAATGACACTCCTTATAAAAATAAGGAGTATATTTTTTAAGATTTTTTTTAATGTTTTGCATACGAAAGTTGATTTGTTTGAAAAAAAAATTAATGTTTAATAATTTCGAGTTATTATCTGTTTAACTGTATATGCGTAGAGTTGCAAAAAATATGCCAACTTTGTTCAGTTAAAAGAACTGATGCAGACAACATTTTGGTCAAACTAACAAGATTGTTTCAAAGCGCGTTTATGTATAATCACAATTCTTAGTATAATAATTCAGACATGATTTTGATAATCACATTCTATTAATTTACAACACAAAACATAAAGATTATATATACACGTAAAATAAACACGTATTATTGCATCAATGAAGGAGAAGGAAGTAAACAATGAGTAAAAGTATAAGTCAATAAATTAACAGTTTTATATTAAAGTAATGCAGACGATAAATAACAATTAATGGGAATATGGAATAAAATATACAACAAATTTATTAGCCTCATTTCTGTTAAAACGTTAGCAAATGCTTTAACGATGGGCATTCAGACATTTAATGCCTTGTTTCCGTTTCCAAGCGGGAAATAAAGAAAGATTTACAGCAGTGGAAGAGGCAATCGATTGTGCTAGATTTGTTGCGACTAGTCAAGATTCGGAATTTTCCGGAGAGCATGGAAAGATTGAAAACCGCTTTTTACCGCTGAAAGCCAACACAACATACTTTCGACCGTAATAATTCGATCGGTTGCTGCATCAAAGCCACTCGTCCCTGAAATTTATAGCTGGCGGATGAAGAAATAGTGGGGCTCTTTTAAAAAACGCTATAAAAGAACAAACGAAATCACTCCCACTCATTCTTACACGCCCTTGGAAGCAACCAATTGCAGGCGTACATCTATCTGCCACAGTGGCGATGAAAACGAAGAATGCCCCATAGAAAAGACCGCTATAAATTCTCCAGTCTTCTTCTCCCAAGCGAAATCCCTCTATTTTTTTCCAGAAGCATAAAGGGTGTAAGAGCACAAAAAAGAAGTACCGGGCCTATGGTATATAAGAGATAAAATGCACTTTTCCAATCTCTAAAATCCCGGGGACTGTTATCTTATAGAGAGGCCTTCAGTTTTCTTTTATTTTATTTCCCGCGAAGAGAGAGTTTACGTTTGCAAGAGAGTCTATCTCTGAAAGTGTCTTGGAATCAGTTGTATCGGATGGGTGAAAATACTCCGAATCGATGGAAGGCGGAGGGATTCATCGGAAAATCGTTATCGTCGTTTACGAAATAAATCAAAGGCATCCTTCAAGCTGCGTGAAGAGGCGACGTGAGGCTGTTTGGGGAATGCCGACCAGAATTCGAAAGGTAGGCTTGACCTAGATACGTCCTCTGCACATACGTGTTTCATGGTTTTTCTTTCCTAGAGATACAAGTGCTTTCACGGCTAGGGAGATGTCTCACAGATTTTAAACTTTGTAACTCAAGCGCCACAACTTTTGAAGGAGATAAGTTAAAATATTTCAGCAGGTATAGAGATTCCGCCGAGAATTTCGCTGATTTTCACAAATGACTAATAAACTTGGGACAGATGTAAATTTAATGAACCTTAAGAAAGTAATTCTCGTTTAGCACTGTTGTCTTAAATGTAAAGGAAACAGAGAAGATAATGCAATTTTACATGCACACGTGCTAATATCAAAATAAAGTAGTTTTTCTCTTTTTTTTCTTTTTTAGGTTAACTCAGTTTGAAAATGAATGTACACATTTTTTTTTTCACTTTTTTTAGCTTTGCTATATTGTTGCTTGCTTAACTTCTATCAAATTTTCATTTCTTCGCACCACAACTTAATTTACCTGCTTAGAAAAACTGCGATTTAGTGTAACGCAAGAAGTTAAGTGTCAGAAGCTCGGCAAGATTCTTGAAGTTCGTCAAAACTCCCGGAAGTCCCCAGAGACAAAGCATGCTGGTCGCAGTCATATCTCCATATTATTGTTAATTCAGCGAGAACTGATAGTAGAAGTGAACAAAGCAAAGCAACACTTGGCGATGTACTAGTCTGCTTGGCACTGGGATGTAGAGGACAGCGCCAATCAGTTAAGCAAAATGTTCGTGTGTAAGAATCAAAAATCCCCCCAACGAGTAATTCACGAAAGTGGCAAATGCTGGTGCCAAACAGCAATCCTCTTTGCTTGTTTTCTCAATCACTTCTCTCTGAATGCACTGTAGATGCTTCATTCAATTCGTGAATTAACACGGTTTGCCTTTCGTTTATTCAAACTATTATTGTTATACTGATATGAATCCATTTTGGTTTCCCTACAGATTCTTGTTCCATTTTTAGCTGATATCTTTTGAATGATTTCAACTTGTTTCATTTGCATGTTGTTCCCGTCTCCGCACATTTCCCGAGAGACTCCCATCTGGTTAATCAGTATGTGATAGGAACAGGGGGCCTTCGGTGGTTATGTCTCCACTCATTTTGGGCGATACCATCATCGAAATAATAGGCATCGTCATATTCGCCAAATAATTTTAACCACCACAAGTTAAGTGGCTTTAGTTTTAAAAAGAACAGATAGTTGCAATCCGTCAAAAGAAGAATTAACCTCTTGTTTTTTGCCACACAGTTTTCTGTTTTATATTCGTACATAGATATTTTCAGGTAAATTAATATATGGCTTACCTTGAGATTTTCTTATAATTAAAAAAGTATCATTCAGTACGTATTTCTAAGTAAAATAGATAAATAAATGATTCGTTATAAGCAGATTGTTGTCGATGAAGAGAAAAATAAAGTTCCAATTCCTGCCACTCATTCATGTTTTAATAAAAGTAAATGCAGATGAATTGAGGTCAAAACTTAAGTATTAAAACATTACGCACTGTTGTAATTTAATGAAAGAACGTTAAAAACACCCGAATTTATTATTTGTCTCCTTATGCAACTGTATCCGTTAGGCACACATAAACAGGAAGATATAATCATATGCTGAATTTGAAGTGAATACAATTCAAAGTTATAAGTGAGAAAATCAGAAAGAATATCTGAAGCTTAGCACATAAAGAGAAAATTTTCCAGATTAAAAAGAAAAAAGTTCATTTCTAAAGTCGTTAGTTGAAGACGAGTTTTGAACCGCAATATTAGAAAATACTTGAAAGAAATGAATCCTTGATACGTTCATAATTTCAATAAGTAATAATTTTAGATTGAGTGGATACCTCCTATATTAAGGAAAACATTTCGTTCATTGCTTTTTAAAATTATTAGCTTTTAATGAAATCAATGAGATGTCAAGGGTGGAACAAAATAGCGGTTGTTTCGTGGAATAGCCCAAATTCAATTTAACCACTGCAGGTATTTACTTTATTTGCTAATTTTCCATAGAAATAATTACTTAATTACCGTATCATTGTTTAATACAATAAAGAGATTGCGTAGGTACACAGCTCTGTTTTCACGCACAACATTTAAGATATACATATTTTCTTTCCTTGTCCTATTTCACTTAAGCTTTTCAAAACAGTAACAGGTGCTGTCATATTCTTGCAAGTGTAAACTCATTTTAATTTCATGCTACAGCAAATCCAAGAGAAATATGAAAGCACATTTGTTTCATCTTCTTTTTGAAGGTTAAGATTAAGTTGTGGTGAAAACTAGACGTAAAACTGGAACGTTGCTCATAATTTACGCTGAATTTATTTAAAAGTATGAGATTTTTAAGTAAACACTTTCTCTCATCAAGTCTTTAGCAAATAATGCTTTTCAATTGTTTAAAATTTCTTATTTGCACAAAAATTAATTTACTTGCTTACAAATTGGCATATACTTATTCAGTTCATCAAAAGTCCTTACTTTTTTGTTCTTATTTCCTTATATATTTTCAGAAAGATAAATTGAATAGAGCTATTTAAGCTCAATATAATTGCTATAAATAGAAGTGTTTTTACGATACTGTATGATTGTTCAATATACTGCTCAATGCTTAAGTAGCAAAAGCAGATATTAAAATTGAATTATAAATTCAAATCTTAAAAATATTTTTTACAAAATACAATATCAGACTTTTAGAAGATGCTGCAATCAGATATTCTTTCATTTGGAAACTAGCCTCATTTTGAAACTAAAATCTCCCAGTCTTATTTTGTAGAATTACGAATATTTAAGCTTAACAAAATTATTCCAAATTGTGTGGGTGCACATTTTCTTATATAAACATTGACCAGCTTTTTTCTAACTTTTTTTTTAATACGTATTTTTTCTGTCATTTAAAGTGGTTAACAATCCAAAGTTGAGAGAATTTTGCTTATTTTTATTCCCTACTTCTTTTCTCAGATATATATTTTTTTTTTATTTTAAGAAAACTTTTCTTGAGAATTTGCTAATAAATTATATTACTAATTCTTACCCCTTTTACTTCAGGTGTTATTTTATAGCTAGTGGAAAGCATAAAATGAAACTGATCTCGAAATTAGCACAATAATGTTTTTTCTTGGTAAATAAAATTATCGATTACATTTCGTTGTGAAGTTTTAATCCACCTATACGTGTGTATTATTAAATAGTGGATCTGTAATTGAAAATGTTTTTCTTATAGATAAAATAACGTAACTAAATAAAAAATTTCAGAATAAAAGTGTCTCAAATCAGAAAATATAAACTGTGCTGATAATCGAAAAAAGAGGGTCGCTTTCTTAAAGGGCAAACAAATTTTTTATGACATGCAAACGGCTGTTTTCTACTGGCTTTTTCTTCCTCATAATAAGACATATCGTAAAAATAAAATTTCAGGATCTTTTTTTTTTTTTTTTTCAAATTAAAAATTATGGGGTATTTTTGATTTAAACGTTTGAACTCTGACAGACCAAATCCCAGAATCACGAATTTCATCTAATGTTCAATATTGTGATTTTCTTTCTATATTGCTCCATTCTGACTGTCGGTATATTGCATGTAGTTCTGCCTTAGTCATGCCTTAAAGGCGGTAACACTGCTTCATACCCAAGCTTCAATTTACGGATTGAACAACATTTTGGCTGCAGACTCTCGCTGGTGAGCAAAATTAATTTATTTTTTGATGCAGTCACGACATTACTGATTGTTTTGCTACATTGTAGTACTGTGCTCCAGAAACTATAATATATTTTAATCAAAAAAATACAGTATATTTTGTGTTCGAAAATGTTGTACATCATGCTTCAGAAAGCGCAATACATTGCGCTCCAGAAAATATGTCGCACTTTGTTTCAGAAAGAGTAGTACATTTTGTTTCCGAAAGTACATTACATTTCGCATCCGAAAATGTTGTACATTATGCTTCAGGAAACGCACCAGAAAATATACCACGCATTGTTTCAGAAAATGTAATACACTTTGCTCCAGAGAATACAGTAGGGGTGCGTGTTGTACCTTGGAACACTTTTCATATTTTAATTTTTAACGTCAAAATCCAAAAGTTACATTAAAATACCCCAACATACTTCGATGCAATATATATTTTAAAATTCAGAGTGTTTGAAAATAAAATATTGCCAGCCATTTAAAGTAAAAGTTCCAAGCTGTCCCAAGGTACAACATCATATTGTATCTTGGATCACATCCTGTTGTACTATGGGAAAGTCTTCATGATTCAGGAAACATCCATTTATTTGAACCAATTTTGTATCAGAAAACAAAAAAAAGGATCTTTTCTATGGTTGTGAATTAAATCTCGAATAATTAATTATGAGTTATGAATACTGAAGTATGAATTATTACCTAACCTACATTGAATGTGTTAAAAAGACTACACAAGATTAGAACATTGTTTCATGTTCCTAAACATATCTTAATTATTAAGAATCATGCATTTGTTGTACCTTGGAACGTGTCTTAAGGTACAAAACGTTTTGCTGTCCCAAGGTACAATCACCACGTTGTTTAAGAGAAACCAAAACGTTGGTCAATCAGGAAGCACTATTTTATTATTCATAAGCAAAATACTTAAAGTACTATGCTTTTATAACAAAATAAAATTCAGTTGATTAAATTTACAGACACAAAGACATAAAATGAAATAAAAATTAAGAAAATATTTACTTTGTGGTTGTAAAATTTTCTTTCTCACACAAAATCGTCAATTTTACTCATTTAATACTGATTTTTACTCAGGTACCATACAGTAGTAAAGATTACTTTTAGAGATTACAAAAACATGGCTCCTAAAACTAGATTCTTAGAAAGTAGCAGTGTTCCTAGGTACAAACGTCCCAAGGTGCAACACTCTACCCTACATTTTGCGTCCGAAAATGTTGTACATTATGCTTCAGAAAACACACTACATTGCGCTCCAGTAAATATGCCGCGCTTTATTTCAGAAGAATCAATACATTTTGTATCAGAAAACGGGGAACCCGCATGGCTGTTTTTTTAGGGTTTAAACCCCCTCCGAAGTTTTTTCAAAATTACTCTAGAATATGCTTTTTATTATACTTCTTTTTCTTTGCTGAAAAACTTATTACTATTGTTTTATTTATTTATTTTTTCAATTTCATTTAAAAATTAAATTATTATTATTGACAAATTGCACAAACTCAGTGTTTTATCTGCAGCATTTATTTTTTATTAAGGTTATTGTGAACATCATTTCTTACGAAACCATTTTCATTTAGATTTTGAATACCTGACGCTAACAAAAACATCGAAGTTCCTTAAATTTGAAAGTATCAAACTCTGTTTGCAAACAACACATTTTTTAAATGTCAAAAAACAGGAGTTTAAGAAATATTACTTCAAATGGGGGCACTTCAGTACAATACACGAAGCGTTTTTTTTTTTTTTTTTTTTTTTTTTTTTTTTTTTTTTTTTAACACGTCAAATATTTAACAAGGGTGAATTTATGCAATGTACACGCCGTTTTTTTTTTTCATATCATAAATACGTCAGCTTTTATCTTTGTCCCCTCCCCTTTTTAAGCCCTTAAAGTTGGTTCCCCTCATTTAAATAACGTACTGTAAGAAAAACCAATAGAATCCTCAAATATATATATATATATATATATATATATATATATATATATATATATATATATATATATATATATATATATATATCGAGTAACGCCCCTGACGTCATCTGCAATGAAACTCGCGCCACAGCATGATAGTTTGATAATATGTTTTGGTAATGTTTAACATGCAGGGAAAGGCTTTATTTTGATAAAGCTGAACTGAATTCGGTAACTTAACTGTTTTACTGGTAAGGCTGTCATTTCAGAGGAATGAAGAAACGAAAAAGTGGTGAACAATGAACGCTATTTACTGGAAATTAGGGTTAATCCGCTGGAGTTAGGGTTGAAATGTCAACTATCAAAATATCACCAACCGGGCAATTGCTTCGTTCAAATGTAGAAGTGATTTTCACTAGTCATTTCTTGAGGGGCGATTTTCTAGTTTTGTCAGATTAGGCTCTCAGTCATTGTTTAGAGATACGAAAATCTAACACTAACCATTCTTATCATCAAATCCGAGTGCTTAATGAACAACCATGCATGTATTGCCTGTTACATATATTCGTTTACTTATCATATAAATTCGTAATAAATTCATGTTTCTTAAAAAGCATACAAGAGCCCTAGGGGCACCGAACTGAGGAAAATGATAACCCTTCACAACGTAATGAAAAATTTTCAAATAATGGAGGAAAAAATTTGCAGCTGCGGTTCACTTTTCTAAGAACCTAGACGTTGCGGAGCCCCAGGCTGTTGTCAGCTGTATTATTGATGTAAGCCGAAGCTATCCACCCGGCCAACACAACGGACGTACAGCATCGATTATATGTACCCACCAGAAAGAGAGAGACAAAAAAGAAAAAGCGCAAGAAGACCTTTCCCCTTTACGACTAAAAATGGTCGATACTATATATTTTTGCAGAGAAAAGGTGATGGGGGGAGGAGAAGAAAGAAATGACGGAAAAATAGAGTTGTATTTTTTTATGATACTTGGATTCGGCGTAATGTGACACACTCCGTTGAGATCTGCACAGAGAAAACTGCTCGAGCCAATTATCCGTGTGACGGCAGGGAAATTAAACTGCTGAGAGAAGTGGCTTTTGTAGGAGAAGAGAAATAGGTGGATTTATACTGTTATTGTTGTTACTGTTGTTATTTTTATTCTGTCTGATTTATTTTGCTTGTGCGTCATTAATTCTCCACATAGAACGAGCTTTTCAGAGGGAATCCTCATATGTATAATAGCGAATGATCGAGTAACGTTCCTGACGTGATCAACAATGAAACTCTTACCACGGCATGATAATTTGATAATATGTTTCGGTAATGTTTGACATGCAGGGAAATGCTTTATTTTGATGAGGCTGAGCTGGATCCGGTAACTTAACTATTTTACTAGACTGTGTCATTTGAGGGGAAACAAAAAACGAAAAAGTGGTCAACTATGAACACCATCTGCCGGAGTTTCGGGTTAATCCACTGGAGTTAGGGTTAAAATGTCAACTATCAAAATATCACCAAACAGGCAATTGCTTCGTTTAAATGTAGAAGAGTAGAAGCAATTTTCACCCGTCATACCTTGATGGGCAACTTTCTAGTTTCATAATAATGTTCAGTATCTTCAGAAATTTTTTTTTAAATTATACTCAATATTTTTAATGTTAATATAAGTTGTTTTTAGCAAAGCATTCACGTCTTTGCTTACTAATACTGAACATATCGTTACATTATCCAAGGATCGCAGTTTCTCCCTTGTTTAGGCTCAACAGTCTGGAATCACCGTAACAGAGCTCAACGCAAAAACCTTATAAACTGAGTACTATATCACTGGTAATGAACTGCACTGGTAATGAACAGCTTCACACTGGTAATGAACGCCATTTTAGCTCACAACCGAAAGATCTGCTAATATGGTACGGCTACACTATGAAAAGTGAAGATAAAGATTATTTTTCATGAAATATTTTTAGCTACCAGGTTGAAGATAAGCTTAGTTTATTCATGAGATTATTTGCTTTTCCACTCTGTTTTGGCTATTCTAAAATAAAGTGCCCAAAACAAGGGCGAAACTGCAGTCTCTGTGCGCTGCAAAGAGCTGTTTGTGTTTACTTGCAACAATGCCTTAGCTCTGCAATAAGGTTGTAACCTGTAGCTTTATTCACACCTTCTTCAGTGTTCCAGGAGATTATTGCATTTTCTCTGTTAGTTCAATCCTGAAGTTCATTTTATTGTAGCAACTGTATGATTCATTAGGGATTGGAAAAATACTGAATCGCTAGAAACTGTACATAGTCTAGCAGGAAATTACATGACTAGCTGTCTAACCAAAAATATCGGTTCAAAAAATCACACTTAAAATTTGAAACCTCTTTCTTGGGAAAATTGTAACCGAAATTTGTTCTGCTAAGGCAGAATTAGATCCAATAACTTAACTGTTCCAAAAAATTTAGCCTTGGTACCGCAATATTTTTATTTTGTTAAACTCAATCTTAGACCTCATGTTTTGTATACTCTATCAGATTATCTTAGCCTTAAGTTTAGAACCTTAAATGCAAACAACGATCCAGAAACTTATCCATGGTTGAATGAATGAACATTTTGAGTCTTATTTTTGAAAAAGAAAACGATTTTTTAGTAAATATACTTGATATTTTGCTCTCTGTTTACAGAAAATTGCCCTTTCCGTCAGCCCCTCAAATAAAGTTGTCTCTAGAATCTAAGAAACTTATTTCATAGTAAAAATTTATGAACAGAAAATTTTGAGCTTACATAAAAAACTTTATTTAATGATTACTACACTATCACGCCCGAAAAAAATCCTAAATACGAGAATGAGAGCAAATGGGAAAGCAAAATCTTTTAGAGCAGACTTTTTTCAAATTTGCCTATTTGAAACACAATTTTTTTCACTTAGATACTCTATCTTTTCTCATAGATTGTAATTTCAAATGAATTAGAAACATGTATAGTTTTATTATTTAGTAATGGGGCACTTTCATTCTTATATAATGACGTTTTTTTTTTTTTTCCTTCAGAAAATACCTTAAGTAAACTTTCTACTTGTAAAAAAAAGGGACTTGAATTTTAATTCAGTATGATACAGTGCTTGAGTAGTTTACCGGAAAATCTAAACCTCTCTATATTATTATTATTATTATTATTATGGAAAAAATACATTTACAAAAGGTAGTCAATAAAATGATGTAATCATCTGCTGAAGTAGGTAATTAAGATTTCTTTTTCGATGAATGTGGGTAAAATCTGTAACTTATTGAGGTACACATTTTACCCTAGTCTAATCCAATAAGCTCAACGTATACCATTTCTTGATATAAAAACATGAAATATAGTAGGGGCATTAGGGTGGTTCAAAAAAACTTTTTTTTCAGCTAGAGTCCAGGACAACCCCTTTTTTTTAGACTTAGTAATAGTTTTATGCTGTAATAGTTTTCGCTTCTTACTCAAATTTTAAGAGGGTGCTCAATCATCCCTCAATTTTTCATTAGCCGTAGCATAGGAAATGTTACAAATTTAGAAACATTTCATTTCCCCAGCTATTTTCTTGTTAATAATTATTTTATTGCAATGTATATGCATATTACTGGTGTATATCATAATATGTAGCATTGGTTTTTCATTTCAATGTATTTTTAACCCCCTCCCCATATTTATAAATTTAGGGTGAGGGGGTTGAGCACCCTCTTTTATTTGAAATAAGAAGCTAAAATTCTTCCAGTATATTACTATCCACAGATCTAAAAATATTGAGGAGTGTCCTGTTAACTAGGAGAAACTTTTTTTTTTTACGTGTATTTTTGAACCACCCGAAGAGGCATGTGGGGCAAAGTGAAATGGTTAAGATAACTCACTTTTTTCAAAAAGGACTTCTTAGAAACTTGTGTTGAAAATTACGATATACAAAAAAAAAATATATATTTTATAAAAAACTTGCATTGAAATATTATTTTTATTTTTGACAGCAAATTCGTACCTCCAAAAAAAGGTGGAAATTTTTCACTTCTTTTTTTTTCATGGGGCAAAATGAAAAACAAGATATTTTTCTAATGAAATATTTTCTATTCGATTATTAAAGATATTTTTGGTCAAATAAAAGAGTAAATAAAATAAAGAATGAATAAATAAAAAGAAAATGAAACAATAAACAAAAAAAATTAATTTGAATTTTGACATCTTGAATTCAAATTATGTTTTTCGCAATCACGAGTGTGTGTATGTAGGCATGTGTGTTTGTGTGTGGGGGGGGCTGTTTGTGTGTACGGGGTATGTGTGTTTGTGTCTGTGTGCTGGCATAAGTGTGGGGGAGGTATGTGTATGTGTGTGTGGGGTGTTATGTGTATGTGTGTGTAGGCATATGTGTTTGTGTCTGTGTGCAGGCAGGAATGTGTGGGTAGTTGTGTGTATGTGTGTGTATGTATGCGTATGTGTATGTCGGCATATGTGTTTGTGTCTGTGTGCAGGCATGAATGTGTGGGTAGTTGTATGTATGTGTGTGTATGTATGCGTGTGTTTGTGTGTGTATGTGTTTGTGTGTAGGTGTATGTGTGTATGTGTTTGTGTGTGTGTGTTTATGTGCGCGTGTGTGTGTAGTTGTGTATGTATGCGCGTGTGTGTAGGACATGGATGCAACCTGGAGACGGCTTTCGCTATAGGTGCAGCATCGTGAGGAGCCCGCCTGTCCACGGTGATGGTGCAGAGGGTGGCGGTGGGAAAAATCAAAGGAACGTCAAAAACAGTCAAATGAAAGCAATAAGCAATCGTGATTGCTCAATAAAGAAATAAATTACTAAGTTATAATAAATGAGACAAAAATACATCAGTTAGGAAAATAATGAATGAATAAGAAAATAAGTGGCTGAGTAAAAAATTCTTATGTTATTAAAAACTGAGGTTATGTACCTATGTATGCAACTATGTATCTATGTAGTCATCGATGTCCAATTTGCTCTTCCCGAATGCCAATAAACTGACCATTGAGCCAAGTATCGATGGATTCCTAATTATAGCGGAGATATGAATTAAAAACTATATATATATATATATATATATATATATATACATACATTATGGCTCTTAGATTTCGACATAAAATCCCTATTTTTGGAAGGCGTTCCTCGATTCAAATTACTGTTCAGTGATGCATCTCAACTTTCCGTAACAATGCGTTTATTAAAATTTGTAGCATGAAGAAAATCATTGAGACCAAAGATTTGTTGCCATTTTTGTTTTTCGAATATGAACAAATAAAATTTATGCTTTTGTTTTAAAGGCTTTTCCTGTAATCAGAGGAATTAACATGTTTACTTTTTGGTTATTTTTCCACAATCTGCCGCAAAATTTATCTCTTTTTTTTTTTTTTTTTTGTTCAAGCCTGATTGTTGAACAGACATGCGTCACTAGACATAACTATTATTTTCGAGGTACACCGTGCAAAGCCGGGCAACGTAGCTAGTAAGACAATTATTAAATGAAGGAATGTAAATGAATGACTTAATAAATGAATTCTTAAGTGATTTGATTAAAAAAAATAAATAAGTAAATGAAATGAACTATTTCACTTTGCCTTATCCACTTTGCCCCGTATTCGCTTGACTACAAAGCATTTAAAATACAATTAAACTTAATATTAAACAAATAAATACTGCACTGAATATAAGTTGATCTCAATTAATATTTTAAATGTTAAAAACAAGAACTTTTTGATATCATATTAAAAAAATTTTTTGATTTGCAACAAAATATTGCAATACGAGTATCAATTTTTGAAAATTGTTTGGATTATCATATTTTTTGATTTTTAGAGGTAACTAGCAAAAATACCCGGCGTTGCCTGGGGTTAGTAATAATAATAAGAAACAACCGTGACTTGCATTTGTTTTTTGTTTTAAGTGAAAGAATTCAAAACACACCTTTTTGACATGATCAAAAATCGAGCATCTTCCTTACTCATAAAACTAAAATAGCAATATGTATAAAGAAAAAAATAGAATTGATCTAGAAACGAAAGCACGACATTTAAGCATATACAAATTTGAAGAATTTCCAAAACATGAAATTAATCTTCACATGCTTAAAACGATTTATCTTTTGATTCTTTTTTTTTTAACATGAAGTCTAAAACCTTCTCTGTATGGCTATTGAAGTACGAAGTGTTTAAAAATTGTAGCTGCCCGTATTCCCCTTATACTTGCTTTAGTAATTTTGGGAAATTCCAATCATTGTGGGCTCTTGGTGCGATTTTACCAAATTTTCGGGAATCGTTTTGGGATACCTTCGATAATGCTTTCCCTCTTTCTCTTACTTTGTAAAACGATATGCTGCTAATTTTCGTTACATTACAGAGATATTGTCGCCAGATGCTGAGATACTTTTGGTCACCATAAAATGCCGCTAAACAGTTTCTTCCGAAATGTTTCCAAAATAAGTAGTAAAATTTAACAATTGTTTGCAATTGTGCAAAAATAAAAATTAATGGAAGTGTTTTGTGATGTTTATGGATTATTTTTTTACACAGTAAAAAAGAATTTTTTAAAGATTCTTTCATTGGCGATATTTTGTTTACATGGTGAAAGCTGAGAAAATTATTATGTAGTCTTTGGCTTCAAAAACAGTGACACTTGAAAAAACTGCCAAATGCATCAGCTACTGAAATCTTTCTGCAAAAACTTCGGCGATATTTCTGCTGTTTGATTGGATAATGAGTAAGTGTCCAATCAGCATAAATAATAAATTTAAAAAAACCGTTAATTACATTAAAATTCCGTTTAAATGGAAAATGATCAACCAAATCCATTTATTAGTAGCCAATCTTGTGAAAAAACATTACTTTAAGATTTAATTTGAGAGAAGCCTCGAAAAGTCAGATGAAACGCAAAAATATTCAGCAATGCAACAATTCTAGCTATCAACTGAGAGTTGAGATGATACACTAAATAATGAATTTGTTTGATGACAACCTTCGAACATGGAACTAAAAAGCTCATAATTCGTTTTTCATACAACTTAGAACTTTCTAACAGATGCCATCTTCAGCAGAAAAATTAGCGCTTTCGATGGACACGTAATGTTAATATGTGCACGTTTTTTCCACCCCCATATTGGGGCATTTATGCGAAAATTGAGACAAAAATTGGAATAAAAAGGGAACTATCAATCGGATTTTTTTCGAACTGGTCTATAAACATTCCCAGTACCAAACTGAACAAACGGTGAAAGTTTCAGCCAAATCTGCCGGGTAGTTTCTGAGATCTTAGGGAACAAATTTACCAAACTCCATTTTTATATATTAAGATTATTTCTTGACTGGAATAGACTACATATGTTACTACATGGTTAAAATATTACTGGATAGGTGGCGTTAAAAGCAGAGTAACTATTTCATCATTTCACTTTGTCCTGCTATTTCACTTTGCCCCACATTCCCCTACTGTGTTAGCTATTTTAATACATACTGAAATAGTATCTTTAAATACATCCGAGATGGTAATCTCCTGGAACATGAATAAAATTTCAGTTAGTCCAAAGTTTCAAATCTAAAAAAAAATAATAATAACCTGAAAAATCCTTTTTTCGGACCTCACTTTTCAAAAATCATTCACGGAAATATCTGTACCAACCCCAAAATCGGTCGTCTCTTACCACATAACCGCGTATGTATATATTTGTGCATCGAAGCATCTAATAGATTTCGACCTTCGGAAAAGCGCTTCCATACGTGTTAGGACATTCCATCTTACGCTATATTTTTTCACTTCTCCTCTCTGTAAACGATTTCTCTATATCCATGCTTCTCTAGCATATAAAGTCAGCCCAAGGCTTATCCAGTAAACAAATAAAATGCGCTTCATCTGGTAATGCATTCCCTTTCCTTTTCCACTGTGGTTAAAGAGTCACGTTCTTCCATTAAAGTTCTGTCGGCATCTGGCAACGTGGCGGTTTTTTAGTCTTCTTTTTGCCGTATCGGTAACCGTGATCCAGCTGCAATACATATGTTCCTTTGGATTGCTTTTGGTCAATTCTAAAAGGTAGATATTTCTGTTATTTTTCAGATGGAAGTCAAGCACTATCAGTTCTATTTCATTTCAAAAAAGAATAGTTGGTATATTTTCTTGTATCGCAACACCGTTGAATTTTTTTCAGAAGTATTTTTAGGTATGTCTTCTTTTTACTTGTAATAAATAAAGGCTTTTGCTTGTTTAACTCTTCGAAGTTTTATCCTTACACGCAACGCTGTTGAACGGATATAACTCTTTTATTAATCTTCATTAAATATTTGAAATTCAACGTAAGGGTTGACATTTATTTAATTTATTCATACATGAATACACCAAAATGTTAATTTGTTTTGAGAGTTGAGATAAGTGTGATCATTTATCATAAAGTTTCTAGTTTCTTGAGCTTAATTACTTGGTTATTTTATGACTTCTTTCAGTGTTATTATCGGGAAAAAAACATTAGAAATACTGTGATTTTCCAAGTTACCACGTGCAGTTTTATGATTAAGTGTTCTGAGTGAATGTTCACCATTTTCAACTTTCCTTTCCGTTGCATAAACAATACGTACAACAGAAAATATGTATCCAAATTTTAAGTAAACAACATGCCAAATTTAAGTAAAAAATATCGAAAAGAACTTTAAAAACACAGTGCTTTTCCTAGTTTTATCCCATGTCCAGTTTTATGATTAAACGTTCTGAGTGAGTGTTTACCATCTTCGAATCTCCTTTCCGTTATACACGTACAATACGTTTCTTGTGGCTTTGCTAATCTTAATTACATTAATCCGAAAATAAAACCAACAGAATCCATTAAAAGCAGTTACAAAGACATCTTCACAGAACACAACTTGCGAACCACAAATTCGCTTTACTCTGAGAGGAAGTTTTTGTGGCCACCCATGGGATTTTTTAGAACCATAATGAACTATAAGAAAGTTTATTACACCATGAAATCGATCTAAACTCTTTGCTTTAAGCCCATGTAGAAATAACACTTCCGTGAAAAGCAACATTTTTTCTATTTTTACTATCATTTCAACAGCACCAGCAGACTGAAGAAATTTTGAACAAAAAGCAATTACAAAGCCTGTAGCCGAATTGAGACTAAGAACTGGGAATGACTGCCTGGTCAAACACCTTGCTAAAATGGGATTTCTGACTTTAGCAAATGATCCATTTGTCTTCGACTGAAAAAAATAAAGAAATCTCACCTACTTGTCTCAAAGATTAGACTCCAAATTATAATAAAACAGTGTTTTTTTTTTTTGAGCAATCACGATTGCTTATTGTTCTCACTTGACTGTTTTTGGCGTTCCTTTGATTTTTCCCACCGCCACCCTCCGCACCATCACCGTCGACGGGCTCCTCACGATGCTGCATCTCTAGCGAAAGCCGTCTCCAGGTTGCATCCATGTCCTACACACACGCGCATACATACACAACTACACACACACACACAAACACATACACAAGTGCACACACACAAACACATGCACACACATACACCTATACACACCTACACACACATACAAACACACATACATACAAACACCCACACATACACACAACTACCCACACATTCATGCCTGCACACAGACACCAACACATATGCCTACACACACATACACATACCCCCCTACAGACACTAACACACATGCCTACACACACATACCCACACACACAAACACACACGCCTACATACACACACTCGTGATTGCGAAAAACATGATTTGAATTCAAGATGTCAAAATTCAAATTATTTTTTTTTTTTTTTTTTTTTGCTTTATATTGAAGAGTCAGATAACTCCTGTCCTGATCAAAGTTTTCTTACAATACACTTCTAGCTCTTAAATTTTTTTTCATTTTTATTCTTGAATTTTCATTTTCTGTATTTTTGAATATGTTTTATGGTTTAGGATTTTACGTATCTGTTTTTTTTTTTTTTTTCATTTTAAATTGTAAGCTTCATAAATGATCTTGCTTAGTGAGTGTCCTGGTATGTATGGATTAAGTTTCAATTTGACTCACGAAAAAACAACAATTGTCTTCTAAAGCAGTATTCCGCAACCACTGGTGCACGGAACCATTTCGGTCCTTCGGAATACGCTTTAATAAAGAATTCTGTTTATATATTGTTTTTATTTTTGAGTGCCGCCTTTCAGCGAAATATTTTTAATGTTTTTGCCAGGTCGCAGGTGTTAAAGGGTGGAAAGCACTGGTCTAAAGCACATTTCCAGCTACTATTTCCTAATGATGTATCTTGGCTGTGCAAATGAATTATTAATCTAAAACTTGGTAGTTTTGACACGTGGTCGTATTAAAATTTTTCAAAATGATTTTTTCCCCTCTTACTTTTTTAAAGGAAGCTTATATTTATAGGTCCTTTACAAAATCTATATACTACAGTCCGTTGATAATTTTAAGAAAACTATTTCCAACCAATTTCAAAAAAGGCGTTTTATATTGTCTCAAAATAGCAATTTTTCAAATCATTATGAAACCTATATAACAGAATTATAGGGCAAATCGCTTTTAATGAATACTCTGCTGAGTAATGTGTGTCCCAAATTTTACATTGATAACTCATATTCTGTTTCATTTTAAACTAATTACGCAATAAAAGAATTAAAATAAAACTATTAATTGAATGACTAAAAACATAGGATTCAGTTAAACTAATAGTTTTGGTTATTTCATTAAAGTAAAATATATAGGAACACATTTGGTGTATATTCATTTTTAGTAGTATTTTCTTCTTAAAATAAGATGTTGTTTTTAAAATAACATATTACAATTTTAGTACCAGTTAGGTACACTTTCAAAAAGTGAAGAGGAGTATTTTTAGTAAATAAATTTTTTTAACATGAAGCAAAAATAAAGCGAATAACATGTTTAAAAATAAATTTTGCATCATATGCTTACAAAAATAATGAGTTATTTACTGTGGTAATTTTATGTTTAATTAATCAATGTTTTGCGTTGTATCTTTATAAAATCTTAAGCAAGTTGATGAAGTGTTACTGTCACGGACAGGTAAGCGACAATATATGCAGATAAGTGAGTGTTCGAGATATTTGAAGAAACACGTTTTCGATTCATTACTAACAATAGGGAAATGTTGTGATTAGACATTTTATTTAAACTTTTTTTCCAACGGAACCAAGTAAGCAGGTTTTTGTACTATAAAGTTAAAGTACAATAGATGACAAAAATGAAAAGTGAAACATTTGCAGTTACTGCCCTTCACGTGCCCTCGACAGTGTATGTGTACATGAACCGTGTAGAATTTCAAACTATCTCGTGCGTAAGGCTATTATGAATCTAAACTTTTCTCTAAATGTATAAGTTTTTGAATTGGGTGAAAAAAATCCTTCCATGTATTGAAAAAATATTTAATTTTATTTTTAATAATCTCTTGATAACCCTAATACTGCCCAAAAAATGGCGAGACATTCTCTTTTTATATAAATATATTAATTTTATCCATTGATACCAGACTAGCTGTTTAGAGTGAAATCGACAGCGTTTAGTAAATATGCGTTTATTCCGTAAAAACTAAAAACTATACAGTGAAAATCTATACAACAAGAAGCGAAAACGTAAAAATTAAACCAAACCACAAAAAACTCTATCCGATTCTCGCAATAACAAATCATATAAATTACACATTGAATCTTCACAGGTTTTGTTTAGTCAAAAAAAAAAAATTTAAAAATTTAGCAAACCATTTTTTTTTTTTTTACTTTTTGAAAAATAAGAAAACAATTTTTTTCCCCTCAAGCATTAGTACTGTCTGACCATCGATTACATGGATAGGCTAATATCTGGTTTATAGGCGGAAATGGACGTATCTATTAGTTCATAGGGGTGTTAGTTGATTTGTTACAGATGCGCATTTTGCCTCTCTATTATTTAGCCTTAGTTTTCTAAAAATGAAAATTTGTTCTCAGCAACATTTTTTAATCTAAAGTCTATTCGATCTATATTCTCCCAGCTAAAATTAATTGGTTTATTTATTCACAACAAAGTTTTTAGCTTACCATGTTGCTTTTACATTCCTGAACGAAATGAAAATATTTTCTTTTCTTTTTGTTGTTTCCATGGTAACTATTTTTGTTTTCCCTTATTTTATTTTAGAGAATGCAATAAATGAATAAGATACTAGTGACATTATAAAACGAGTGCATCAAAACTCCATCGTTATTTTCCCTTCTCCCCTGCTAGATTTATTCAGATGGAATAGTCTTTACTTGGCAGATTGCCAAATTACATACAATCCGCGGTCAAACATTATAAGGGATCATCAAACACATTGGAATATTTGGTTGTAAAAACCAAATTGGTATAATCCATGTCCGTCCGAGCAGGAAGATTACCTGATAGTCTCGGAAATTTTTGAAATTAACGTTTATTATAAACCATTTACAGTCACAGATTACAATTTCTTTAAAACGTTGTAGCAAGAAAAGTTAAACATATATTTCCAAATAGTGCATATCGTGTAAAAGAGAAAAATGATTATATTTTAAAGAGAAAAAATGGTGGTGCAACGGAATATCGTGCACCATTCTTGTGATAAAGCAGTTCGAAATTTTTGTCGAAAATCGTAAGTGAGTTATAGCGCCCAAATTGTCCTCTTTCGACTGTATCTTGGCCTAAGAATTTTTGAGAGGAAAACAAAAATGTGCTTGAATGTTACTTTTTTCTTTATTTTAAAGACATATGTATGTTTCGAATGTATATTTTGAACATATGTTAAATTCAAAAACTTTCGAGACTATAAAGGTAAGACTTTTTCTTTTTCTGCATGAAATGACTTGGACTATGCAAATTATTTATACTTGGCAAAAAAAAAAAAGTTCGAAATGTAAAACACTTTGAAAAATCTTCGGTTTAATCGTTAAAGTTAAGCTTGTTCTGTGTCTTACGCGTACTTCTAAATAGTATGTGAAACACTTAACTCATTAGGTTATTACTTTTATCAGTTTTGTGCAGCTAATTGTAAATATTAACTTCAACTTCTGATGTGCTGATTTTATTTCTGTTGAAAATTCCCCAGTTTTATCGATAAGGCTTAGCTTGCTCTGTGCCTTACGCGTACTCCTAACTGACATGTAGAACACACAACTTACATATTATTGCTTTAATTAGTCCTCTGTAACTAATTTTAAAAATTAACTTCAACATCTGATGTGCTGATTTTTTTTTTTCTGTAAGCTGAAAAATACTGAAAAAAGTATTCATTTAAAACGAAAACAGGGACTGCGATGCTTTGGCAGCGAACTATGACGTGTGCCATTTGCCATTTTATAAAGCAATCTTTCTTTGGTAGCATGTCGACCCCACAAAACGATAAATTGATTCTGCCTACATCAGGCGAAAAGATCGACGCTCGAGGGGGTAACTTTGGAATGTATTATTCATTTTTCTTATCGAATTTATTCCACGGCGTATTTTTCGGCATCACTCTTGTAAATGATGTGCCGTTATGCATGCATTGGGGAATAGGCTACACACTCTTTAATTCGCCTCATTTTTTCCCTTAACGGTATACTTAGTCTTTTCTCAAGTATTTGAATTTTGGGAAGGGAAAAAAAGGACTGTATTAAAATCACGCAATGGAGGCAGAGAAACGTTTACTTTGTTTGAAAATTTATTTTTCAAGAAAAAAAGGTTTGCTCAAAGAAAGGAAAAGTTTTTATTTATGTTCCCACTCAAAAACGATTTAATCATATTGGAGCTGCTCGTTCGTTGCACCATTAGTTTTGAAGCAGCTACCGAAATTTTAAAATCTGTATTTTGTCAAGACCTTCTCTTCACAATATTATACAGTTTAAAACATGAGAAAAAGTCTTACTTATTTTATTTGCTCAACTGAACAGATTAAGATCTTAAGAAAAAAGAGTTTTGGTGAATTTTGGTGTCATATGAATATAGCGATACTTTTAGCGCCTATACAGGCGTATTTCACGTGTCAAATCGTCAAAACGCTTCAAAAAATAAGTCAAGCGTATTTTCTACTTTGTATTTTAAATGAAAATTTAGCATCGTAGAAGAAAAAAAATAACTGCATTTGAATAATTTGTTTATGTTTTTTTTTTTTTTTTTTTTTTTTTTTTTTTTTTTTTTTTAATTCAAAAAAGTAAATTCACAATATTAAAATACAAAATAGTACATATTTCTTGCTTCCTTTTCATCTCCTATTTCAAAAGTTAGCATTTATGGAATAGATTACTTTCATGGTTCTCCCTTTTTTAGCATATAACACTCCTCCAAAATGTATTTTTCTCCTCTGAAAATAACAAGGAGTGTTTTAACGTCTTCAGAATACCCCTAACAATATCTTCATATCTAATTACGTCTACAACGTCAACAGTTGTACAAGATAAAGCACGTTTTACTCAGTGTTCTGGAAAACACACAGTTATTTCTCTAAACTTTAACTTTCTAAACTATACACAAAAGACCTGTTTTTAACTTGAGCCCTAAACCAAAAGTGTGCAATAAAATAACACAGCACAAATTTATATAGAACAAAAATCTGGTTCTTGTTTTGGGGTTACAAAGAACGTATTTTTCTTATATAACCACGAAACACGTGTCTGTATGTTTTAAAAGTAAATTTGGGTTTCAGTAACGTTGTTGTACACATTTTTACTTTTTGAGTATAACGGTACTTATTTATTTGTTTAAAACAGTAACGTTAAAGATAAAACTGTGAACATTGCCAAGGTAGTATTTATGGCCCATGGATCAATTAGAATTCAAGTGGACGTAACACCAACCAACCAATAGCGTTAAAAACTTACTATTCAAACTATACTCTTCAAACCATACTTAACTGTAATCTTCATGAAAGAAAAAAAAGTTTTTTTCATAATTTTTCGAACTGAACTGTAAAAAGCTTTAAATATATTTTTATTGCTATTTCGCATTCATCTCTGCAACTAAATCCTGAGCATCATTTTAATTGCAGTTTTTGAATCTGCAAAATTAAAAGTTTGGTTTCGTAAAACTTCCTAATAACTTAATTTTACCACGTATATCTCTCGGTTTTTTAAGCAATACTTGTTACTTCTAATAGTTTCTTTTGTCAGCATTTCCTATAAAAAACAAAGAAAGGAGAGAACGAATAAGATTGGTAGAAATTAGTAAACGTATGAGTGTTGCCAAAAGTAATCAGTAAATTGTAAAAAAAACATTAAAGGATAATCACATCAATACGTTAAAAAAACTTTTCAAATTATGTACGTTAGCCCATATGTTTCATCTTCGCTGCAAACTTTTTAAAAAATATTCAATGTGAAAAAAGTTTTTTTCTTTTTTTTTCGAAAAATCCCTCACCAAGACACCTAAGTCCCATGTTTATGGTCTGATATTAAACAATTTTTCGTAAAGTTTAATGTCGTATAAATTTTTACGTTAGAATGCCAGATTTAAATTCTTAATGAATCCTTATCTAAGCGGCAGATTTGCTTATGAATAGTTTGGATGAGAAAGCGAGAAAGCGCATTCAACGAAATTTTTTGATTATTAAGGTTTAGTTTTAGAAGTTTAAAACTAAACAACATTATTGCTTACTGGTAAGATTATAATCGTTTTATCATAAAATAAACGATGAAGTAAAAAAATCATCCAAAATTACTAAAAAATATTATTCAAAACATATTGAGAACTTTTTGCTTCATTTAACATGAAAAGGTTCAAGAGAGGTGTGATGCGAGGGAAAGATTTTTTAGTTGAATCAATAAATTGAGTAGACAATTTGATTCAAAAATTTAAATTGATTTTATTTCCGTAGATATAAAGGTTTTGCTATTTAATTTTTGAAACAAATAATTAAAATAAAGTTTTGTAAGATGTTTTCCGCACTCTTTATTTATTTATTTTTATTTTATTTCTTATTTATTTTATTAATTAATTAATTAATTTAGTTATTTATTTATTTTTATTCATTTATTTAGTTTTATTATTATTATTTTTTTTTTTGCAATTTTCTCGGCTGCTAACGATTAAAAAGTGAGACAAAATATAGGCTCTGTTTGTTCTCTTGTATAAAAGCTGTATTATAGCCCCGTATTATTTTTGCAGATTGGATCCTTTATCAGAACAAATAAAATAAGATTTGTTTCCACTAAGTGTCTTTTCCCGATGCTTGAGAAACAAGTCGCTTTCTTTTGGCTTCTCTGCGGGGATTACAGGTGAAGCGTATAAACTGCTTTTACGTACATGTTTGCACCAGACGAATCTGATTCTTTTAACATGTTAACAAACCATTTACAAATGTGAACCGATACTTATTATGTAATGTAAGACATCTTGAACGAGAGGATATACTTTCGTTCTCTAAAAGGGATAGGAAAAAAATATGCATAATCTCTTCTTCAGGTTAAGGACGTGGTTGTTAGAAATAGAGAAAATGAGGAGTAGGATTGTGTGTGTGCACTTAATCCTGTTTAAATAGATGTCTACATGATTTGCATATCTAAATGAATTTAATTGTTGATTTGTATATGATATAGATCTTCTGTGCATTTTTTTCCAGTTTTATTAAATCTTTCACTACGTTAAAGTATTCAAAAATATTTGAAAATATTTTTTGGTTATTTGATGTTTCTCTTTGAAATTTGTAATACTTCTTGTAAATTTGTTTTTTGGCACTTCAATTTTTGTAATTTAAAAAAGTTATTTTAGTTATCTTGATAGATATTCAATTTTTCTTTCTACAAACAAATTTTCTCTTTTTTTTTCAATCGACATTTTTTTTATTAATTGAGACAAGGAACTAATAACTATTCCAACAAAATTTTAAAACTATTTACCAAATTTAATGCATTATTCAATTAAACATGATAAGTAAATGTAATATCATTGGGAGGCGGGAATGCATCCTGAAATCAAAATCAACAATTAGTATCAAAATAGTCTTTGTGACAAACAAATGTCATAACCAAGGTCATTATTAGTTCCAACAATATATCATTCCGCAAATTTTAGAGTTATGATAGATGATGTCATGATTACGAAAAACAAATGATTGAAATCAGCCATATGTAAAAAAAAAGTGTAGTTTTCTATAAATCTCCTTGATAACGAAATAAAAATGAAAATATTGACAAGCATCATGGAAAAAAAAATTTTTTTTCATTGAACATTAGAGCACGATCACATCTTTTGCTTACTAAATGGCAAGCAGACAGAAAGCTCCCGCTCATTCACTGTGACTGTAACTCGCGATTTAAGGGATTAAATGGGGAGGGGGGATCAGCCCTCCACCATCACTGAAATTGAAAAACGAAATCGCACTAAAATATCGCCATATTATATTTGCGGCGTTTTCTAGCATTACTACTCTTTTAGTACATGAGCTATTTCTGTCGCAGCAATCTTTAAGCTCACACTACTACGTGCTCTGGTCCAATCGTATTTCCTCGATTCACCCTCGCTGGTTGCCTTGGAAACGGGCGGAGCAGTTCATTCCTTACCTTTCGGGGATTGAATAGTTCAAGCGTCAGGGTGTCCAGTTGCTGATGCTGAGTGACAGTGATCACAGAAGTAAGGAATGTTTGCGGACGGCTTTTTAGTCTTTCTTTTTTTACTTAATCAAACAGCTATGGCTATTTTATTACTCCTCGGACTTCTTCAGCATTAGAATTTCGTTTCGGTTTCGATGGATTTATAGATACTTTGAATACATAACGCGGTTTATGACCTGAACCGAATGCAACAGAGATTGATTTATTCGAAGGAACGTTACCAACACGTAATATCTATGCAAAGAGATGCTCGTATTTTATTTTGTATGCATCCAGAGTTTATTTGGCTACTAAAATGTAAAAATTTTAGGCAAAGTGGAAAAAAAAAATATGTTTTTTGCCTTTTAATTTATATTTCAATGATCTCTTTTACTCTTCTTGAGGTTGTCGCATATATCAGCACCCTCGACCTTTTTTGACCTCAGACCGGTAAAAATTTTCGTAGACATTTTTTCAAACATTACAAGGTCTTAAAGAAAGTCCTACCTCAGTTAATAGTATCATTTCGACTATCATTACCTCCTAACAATATTTAAAGCATAATTAGTGTAAGTAAATGTACCTTTTAAAAAAATTACAGAATATCGTAGAAAATAATTGCTAAGTCCAGTCCAGCTCAAGATTTAGAAAAATGGTTCTAGACATAACCAGCGAAAAAGGAAACACATTCCACTGTTGTCGACAAGTTTTGCAACGACTCGTTCTAATCTCGGAAAATTCTCAAGCCAACATCACTTTTTTTTCCTCAGTTTTCCTGCTTCTTTCTTCGTTTTTTTTTTTTTCCTCCAAACAATGTTCAGTATTAAATATGACGAACGACACGGATACGTTATAGCAATCGTCTATACATCTTGCGAATGTCAAGGGATCTTTTCTAAAAGCGTAATTTTGCCCGTAGTTTATATATCACTAGCTGAGTTGCACGGTCATCTCTAAGTTGTGTCAAGTAACGCACGTTCCATGATCACTTAACTAAAAGAAAAGAAAAGTTTTTTATTTCTCTGTCAACGCGTAGAAAATAGTAATTTTCTGACTCAAAATTTAAATTGGCTCCTTTTTGTACTTTTTTAAACTTCAACTCCCCCCTCCCCCCGCATAGAGATTCCCGTGCATCAAAGAACCTCTTTGCCAAAGTTGGCAAAGCTACCATCGTAACCTGGTGGCTTTGTATCTGGAACATGCACACACACATACATCAAATTATGCATATATAGTTTTTGCTGCATATAACAATTTTTTAAGTGGTTACCTAAACAATTATTATTCCTATCCTTGAATTACTAGCCGTAGATGCTGCTTTGTACAAAATTTGTTTTATCATCACAGACTTTCTTTATCCGCACGCTTTATGTCGGCGCAAAAATAATTATAAGGCCGGCATTATAACTATTTTTACGCCGACAATTGGTTGGTGTGAAAAGATTCCGCAGAAGTAAAACTGATATCCAAACATTTAAAGACTGCTTATAAATTTGGCCGCTTACTCTTAGTTTTTTTTTTCTCTCTCTCTTCCCTAACGGAGAAATATAAAAGAAAAAAAATGCTTTGAAAAGAAAAACGAAAAAAATATGTTTGTTACATTTTGTTTCTGATCACATTCTGTCGTTCAAGCACGCATATGCCTATGATACATTGCTGAATGAAAAGACATAGCGCTTGGGTTTGTTTACTTTAGTTATGCAAATTCACGCCTTATAACTATTGCACTTATATCTAATTTTATTACATGTTCAAGCGGTCATGGATCTAAATCATATTGCTGTGCACGAACGGATTAACTGCAGTTAGTGCTAACGTCTTTAAAACATAAGTAATAAACGAGCTAATGAAAATATTTTGAACTTTTATTTTCTTATTTTTAATTTTTTTCTATATTCAAAATGCATAGAAGAAACTAAAGGTTTTGCTAAAATTTTCTACTTTTAGATTTGAACAGATTTAACAGTTTTGAGGAGCGCGTGATCTATCTTCGGAAGATGTGTCTGTACTGTGTGTCTGTATGTGGAAGAACACTTTCTTGTGGATGTTCCAACTCAAAACTAAATACGTGGAATATAACAAATTTTTATCACACATAGATCATGATGAAATCTGATACAAATTAGTTTTAAAGCTATTTGCTCTAAGAGATTTGTTGCTTTTGAATTATTTTCTGATTTAGATTGGCAGCTATTTTTCAAGAAGCAATGAAAGGACTCAATCAAAAATTGTAACTCAGGTTGACTTCAATGGGAACAGGCGTTGATTAGTTTCCAAAATCAATCTTTTCCCCCAAAAGTGGCGAAGTTGAACGTTTCTACCGTTCAGTTTGAGTGCCATATATTAGAAAGTAACGCTATTCAAATAAAATATTTTATTCAAACACACCTCAAATATGAACTAATGCCTACCAGGTTTTTGTGCCCATCTTTTCAAGGAAAGGTGCCCTTTGGTATTAAAAAATACAGTATCCATACTAAATGTGTCGAAAGATATTTTAGGATGACCACAGCACACTAGCTTTTATTTTATCATTTTGCACTTAAGTATGCAGTAGAAACAACATAATATTTACAAACCTGTATGCAAACACGAAAAACAGACTCCAACTCAAGTCAACCAAACACGCACTTATACATAACCAGTACCGTGGTTAAAGACCGCATGGACACGTCAAAATACACTTCTTGTGCATTGTGTAATATATTGTGTTTTGTGTAACATTCTCCACATACTTTAACAGCGGAGAAAACCACGATATCAAAGCTTTTGTTTTGTTTTTTTCCTTTCTAATAGGACTGTGGTAGACGCACTACCTGGCACTACTATGGGTGGGATGTCATTGCCACGAGAATTTTGACACCCAGTTTCCCCACTAGATGGAGGCACTTGGTCTCTATTAGATGCAAAACTGCACAAGAAATTAAATTTTCCCAAGCGATACTCATACCAAACGAGTACTCTAAAGATCTTTTACATGCCGGATAATCATACGACATGGGCGCAATCGATTTTCTGCATCTTGAAAGTCCACCAACTGGAGAACGATATCAAAGTACATTTCGTATATATTTTCGAACGAATTTTTTACAAATTTTAACTCCCAAATAGGAAATAATGATATTGATAAAAACTACCTAACGAGTGATTATCACAAATGTATCTTAATAAATGCAATTTATTAGCCTGATTTAAGAACCCTTTTTATCCTCCTGAGATAAAAATAGCATCCTATGGAGTGTAGCCTGCAGCTTTCTTCTCCTGTGTGGAAAAATTTCCACGCTTGGTCTATTTGTCAATTACGAAGCCACGCTCGTAAAATGTCTTTTCATAAATAAATCAAATTATTATTAGCCATAAAAAAACATTAGCGGCTCCTCGCAATAAAATAGTTTCCCTAGATTAAATATACATGGCCGGTAAGGGTTGAACTAAAATCGAGAGAGTATTCCGGTACTTTTGAGCTAAATTAGATTTGAAATATGGAGTCCACAGCCGAAAAGAGAACTAAATTATGGGCCCATTGTACCACGTACGTAAAACAAAAGAAATAAACAGCGACTCCTGGGGGGTGGGGGAAAAGAAAGAACAGCAGTAGTGTGGGAAGCCTGCCAGAATTTGGATCGATAGGAGCATAATAGTGGCTGTAATCCACGAACCTTTAACACTTGCCTTTCGCAAAAACACGCAGATGCGCGAACAGAAAGGAGGTCAGGCAGAGAGTTATTACGACTGTGTGTGTGTGTGTACATTAATTGCGTGTAATGGCGTATGCGGGTCATTTAATGGCGTACACTGAATTCGGAAGAGTTTGATGAAGATGTTGATAGAGGGGTTCTTTAATCGTTGTATGTGTGGGGTAATTGGTGAGCGATCGATATTAACCGCTTTATAAATGACAGTAACTTGCTGGAGTAATGCGGTTGAAACCAAGGCGTGGAAATGTGCAATGAAAGGAATGTTTCGAATAACTTCGTCTTAATGTCGTTGGGATTTGGGAGAACTGTTAAATTAATGATTTTTTGTATGAGTGTATGTACTTGCCCAAAACAATTTGTTGTGTATTTAAAAACATTTTTACTAATTTTGGGAGATAAAGTTGTAGATAAAAAAAATACCGCCAAAATATTCCGGTAAAGTATTTTATAAATAGCAGTGATGCTCTTTTAGATTTTAAAATACGATGAGTTTAATTAAATATTTTTGATAGCTTCTTTTAAAACGCAGGGTACATTTAAATTTACATTTAGAAAACACTTTTTTCACCGAAAATGAACACATAAAAAACGTAACAAACGAACATTCGTTACAGAATTTAATGTTCCCACTAAGTATTCTTTAATTTCAATAAGAGTAAGGGAACTGCAGACCACTGGGTCACAACATGGTTCATAAGCTCTCGTGGAATGTTGCTGCCGGCAGGGAATCAATGTTGAAATATGGTTGTATTATTTATGGATTCTATGGATTTAAATTAGAATTCTACAGATTTCATGTCTTCAATGACGTTAAATAAGATAAGAAAATGACAGTCTGGCAAAACCGCTGCTTACCAAGAAGGCAAGAAATCGACAAAATAAATCTCTCCAACTCGGAAACCTGTTGCCAATCATTGATTACAACAGTTGATTTCACAAGCATATGTCTCCTGTATCAATCACATGACAACGAAAGAAAACAATGGGAGTTCATGAGAGGTACAGTTTTCCCACGGATTGTTTCGAATTGTCAAACGTCCAATGAAGACGAGTCTATCTGGATGGGGTTGGGGGGTGGAGTAAAAATTTGATGCACGTGATCGGCTCGTTTGAATGTGACTCTGCTTAATTTAGAGACTGACAAACATCTACAAAGCTAACATCCCTGAAAACCAATAGATGCGTCCAATTCCGCCTCTAAACCGGATGCTTGCCTTTCCATATAATTGGTTGTCAGTCTGTAACTGGCTTCCTGAGACTATACCCAGTTTAAACTGATTATTACCAAAAAATTTGTCGTAATTGACCTAATATGTATTTATTAATGTACTTGCATCATACTTAGTTATGCAATTGGCATATAATTTAACTGTTTACATTTTAATTAAACAAATTTCATATCATTGCGTATGTAGGTAAAAATTCGCTTTGCATTCTTAACTCGAAAATAAATGCACATGTTTGATGTCAATAGCAAGGCTCGGAGCACGAAATGTGATGTACACACGAAATGTTAAATAATAAAAATTTTATATGAATTACTTTTTATATCATTTTACATGATATGAAATAGGACTTACAGAAATTTAATATCGAAGTTTTGTTTTCAAGTGAAGTCCCGCAACTGTCTCAAAGCATATCCATACATTTTGCTTTCAGCTGACTTTTATAACCGCTTGGGTAAATCGTTAGACAGTTTCACTTTATTTCGGATCTTCAAAACACTGCCTGATTTATTTAGGATCGACCATAAAAAAGAAAAAAATGATCCATTTTTCAAAATTTTGCTGCAGAATTCATGAAATTTCTTGAAAATATATTTTTGCATTTATGCAGAAATCAATGAATAAAACTTATTTTATGAAAGCTATTCTTCATTACCCAAAATCACGGAATGATGTATATTAAAAAAGGAAAAACTTTACGTTTCAATTTGAAATACATCGTAAGGTCATTCAGGCTTACTCTGCCTGCGGTATTGATCACCCCAGTTATCGTTTTCCATTATTACACCATGGAGCTACGAGTGATAAGGAGCCAACACGGCAGAATACGCTGAAGCCGCTTCGGAAGCTTAGTTAACTGTTCTTTTAACTGGCAGTCATCTTGTGGTTTGCAAAACATTGGAAGATTGCAGTCAATTACATTATGTTCTTCATGTTCAGAAATTAAATATGACAAGTTGTACGGCTTAAAACTGTACAAGTAGAGCTACAAAGAATGTGGAGTGCTCGCTTAAACGAATACCGTCAGTTCCAAAGACATATTATTTGATTAAACGAGGTATATATTTGATTAATTAATCATTTATATAGCCTAGTTTTCACACAAAAATTAAGGTTGGAATCGGTGTTTCTTTCAGGCATATCTCCGGGGGGGGGGGGGCACTTTTCTCCCGGGAGGATGCCAAAAGCCTCCCCGGAGAAGAATTCATTTTACGACACTACCATGAGAAGTTTTTTTCTTTTTTTTTTTTTTTTGAATGAAAAAAAAAAGGAAATAATATAAAAGTCTGAAATTTTTGTGGGAGGGGGGGGGGGTTAGCCTCTGTGGTCTCTATTTTGTCACTTTCAATGAAAAGTCTGCCTCTGTCCAGGGATGGATACAAAAAACAATTTTAGGGGGGGAGGTCATGCGGAAGAATGACCCCCTATATGCACGAACCTATAAATTCCGGTACGTAAAGTTTCTGAAACTACTTGAGGGTCAATAAAAAGCAAAAATTCGTTTAAGAATGAGGCATCTAATTGGGGATAAATGTTGTAAATTAATTTTATAATCCATGAACCGAAGTAGTAGTTCAAATATTTACTTTCAAAAATAATTAATGAACTGAAAAGACACTGTAATCGCTTACATTTTATGCATAAATTGTTTGAACACAGTGTATACGGATAATGTTGTCGGCGGTGTAGAGGGGGGGCCGTGGCCCTCCTCTTGTATCCGCCACTGCCTCTGTCTTCAAACTGCTAAAAGCACATTTTGCCCCCAAAAAATACGGGCAATTAATGTTCGACGTTTAACAAACAAGAAGGGATGTTTCCTTTTTTGTCTGTTGTCTATTTATCGCTGTTGTTCAAGACAGCCCCCCCCCCCCCCGAGGCTGGCGTTGACTGCGCCATTGAAATTTTTAGGGGAGATTGTTTTGAGGAGTATTTTTTGTGGGGGGGGGGGGGTCTGGCTCTTTAGCGGATCTTTGTGGTATTTGTGTGCACCCTTGCTGTTCATGGGGGATAGGCAACCCTGTGATAGGGGGGGAGGAACATGGTCTCTATCCAGTTACAAACTCATATTGCATTGGTGAAGTCATGGTGGAGTGGTCTGGCTCGGGTCCTTAAGACATGTGTACTGTGGGCGCTAATGCTACAACCTGGTTGGAAATCACTGTATGGATGGGGACGGAATAGTGAGCTGTTTCGAGTTATCTTTGACGGGCTGTAATGGAAATGCCCATGTTCATTTCTCTTTTGTTTGAAAATTTAAAATTATTATAAGAGGGTAATTTAGAATTTGTTTCTTAGAGAGGGGGCGGGGGGAAGAGGTCGTCTCCCACTCCTTAAATACGCCTTTCACCCCTCCGAACTCTTAAAGTGCTCTGCCTCCTAAAATATGCCAGCCCTTCACCAATTTTTAAAGTGCTCCCCCCCCCCCCCCCCGGAGCAAAAAGTCTGAAGGAAACCCTGGGTTGGATACTTTTTTGGAAAGACCTTGTCTACAGTAAATATTTGTAATATTCATTATGTTTGCAATGTCACTTTACTGTAAAGAGTCGAAATAAAAGTTTTTTTTGTTTAGAATGTATTTAACTCATCGCACAGCAATTGTTCAGTTTTTGTTACAGGAGTTTCACGCAAGTCCTTTTTAGGTCCAAGTGAAATATTATAAGGTTTCTATTTTCTATACGTTTTCAAAACGTAATGTTGTCCTTGTCAAACGGAGGAAAACTGTGAGTGTTCTGCTCCTTTTGTTTTTCTTGAATAAATATTTAAAGACATATTTTGTTGCTCCGGAATGTGTTTTTCAAAAACGAGAAATATAACTTCATTAATTAATAGTAATATCGTTGTTATATAATCCTGAAGCATTCAGTAAATAAACATTTGTAATATTCATTTTGTTTTGCATCTCCCCTTTTCAAAAAGTAAATTGGGAATAAGTGATTCAAATCAAATGGAAAAAGTCTATTCATTTTCCTTTTTCCATCTTTCATTTATGTTTAAAGCCCTTTTTGAATATATTAACCTAATACAAACTGTTTTGTTGGTTTCAGTTAATTTTAATTTTCATAATACTCGATGAATAAAGTGTTCAAAAATCCAATGTGGTGAAAATTTATTTCAAGTTCACGATACTTAAAAGATTTAGTTCAAATAAAAGTCATCGTTCTTTAAACAACAGCCTTGAAATCATTACTAGACAGTTGGAAATGTATTTTTATACCCTGCTTTTAGCATACATTTTAATAAACCCCCCTTTGCTCTCAAAAAAAAAAATCACATCCTATACCAAAACAAAATATATCATGCATAGCAACAGCTTTTTAATTCTTGAAGTAATTGAAGTGCTTTTATTCTTAGAAGCAACGATTTTCCACTTTTTTTTTCTTTTTTTTTTCATTAAACCGGTGGGGGAAAAAACCTTTGAGTATTGATCTTCAGAAAACCATAAATTATCTACTCTTTTTGTTCAAAAGCAACGCTATTTGTTCAACAAGCGCATCTAGTCGAAAGCGTACGATGCAAACCACAAGATGGCGGCGCGAATCTTCGCGGTTGCTTCACTCCCATTGCAGAGTTTCAGTAGCGATCTCTTTTCCTTATCACTCGTTGCTCCATGTATTACACCCACACAGTGCGCTGTGTCGGCATTTTTTCAGGGGCAGGGATGTGCAAATAAGTTACTGAAATAGTGTACGGTACTTTTCTACCGATAACTACAATTTTAAAGGAAACCTAAACAAAAGTGCGACATTTTATATGAAGTGACCTAAGTTAATACTTTTTGAAGTTTTAAAATAAAAAAAAATGATTGCTCAAATATTCTGCTGATTTATCTTATTAAACAATAAGAGAACATCCTCAGGAAAATATGTTAATGTTGATTGTGATCATACAGGGAGGGTTTTTTTTTCTGAATGGCAGCGCTAAAAATAATTTGAGAGAATAGTTGGATTGTTATGATGGAGTGTGACTGCAGGTTTTCTCATCCGATGTTGATTTAAAATTTCCAGAGAAGAAGAATAGAAAAAATTCAGCCTTTTTTTTAAATGTATTTTTAAACAAAACACCAGTCGCAAAGATTATGTATATATATATATATATATATATATATATATATATATATATATATATATATATATATATATATATATATATATATATATATATATATATATATATATATATATATATATATATATATATATATATATATATATATATATATATATATATATATATATATATATATATATATATATATAAATGGCATGATAAATCTTAGCATGATAAGCTCAAGCAGGGACCAAAGACTTCTTAAATGTATTTTACATTTTTGCCAGGCTGACTATTTTAATTCCCAATTTTGACTGTTTCAAGATTCTTTAGTATGTCATATAAAAGCCTTAGATTGAGTTACCCTCAAATGATATTCTTTGTGTAACTGAAAAGATACATATCACATTATAGCTACAAATAAAAGAAAGTTCTTCCAATATCAAATCAAGTTTCACCTATTTTTGATGATTCTGTTTTACGCTTGTGCCAAAACTACGAGTATCTTTTTTTTGCGTGCCCATTGAGAAATCAGCCTTGTACGTGAAAAATTGAACTATTTTACTTCTTTGGCTAATTTCTTAAATTACTTTTTTTTTTTTTTTTTGAGTTTTCAAATGGTTTAAAAAGTTCGATCGAAAAACTTTCAACATTTTATTCAGGAGACATTCGAGATTTAAAAACCTCTTTTATCGTTTTTTAGTAAGTGTCCTTTTTATGTAATTTTACATTTCATTATAGTTAAATTCAGCATTAAATATGCATTTTATTCTTTACTTTAAGTGTCCATTCTTTTATATTCATGCTCTGTTCCGTAAATTTATTTCTGATATCATTGCGGTATCACCCCTCCCAGAAAAATTCGTTCTAAAATTTTAAAAGCAAGCTGTCAAGCGACAAAAAGAGAAACAATTCCCTGAAATAGATAATTAATTCATTTCTGCGATAATATATTGCATAATTTCGATTTGATGCTTCCAGATATCGTGACCTATTTCTGAAGCAGAGCTGACCAGATGATGCCAAAACTGATTTTCAATGCAATTGATCGATTGTTCAATCTTCGGCAAAGATTAAAGCTTCTTCTCTTGTCATCTTTTCAATTTTATTTTTCAAACTTCTTTCAGAAATGTACGCTTTTTCTTCTGCTTCTTTCTTTTTGCATTTATTTTCTCCTCTTTCTGTTTAATATGCTCAGTTATTGCTAGAAATCAAAAAAGAATAACGGTTTTTTAAGGTTTGTTAATCAAGTTAATAAACAAATTTTGAGGCTAAACTTAAGCGCACACATAGAAGACATTCTGAGAGTTTCGCATGTTTTCAAACAATTGTGCAGGTGTCATCAATGTTTGAAGATAACACTGGGGAAAAAATTAAAAAAGTTTAGTGCCATCTCTCTTTGGGTAGATAGCGAAATTTTCCTGAATTTTTAATAGTACAATATTAAGAAATAAAACATTTCTGCTTCATACCCAAGCTTTTACCTTCATTTTGCGAAGCGAGCCGAACAATGCTTGGGGGCGCAATTAATTTTAGCCACCAATGTGGAGGAATCTCCGCTACAATAAGGAGAGGAAATCTGCCACCAACTTAGTTTTGCCTATTTCAAACTGATGATCCCCAATAAAGGTGTAACTGCGTCTCTGGATGTCGAACTTGTACTCTTGGTATATGCTCGGTGCTACGTATGTTTCGTAAAGAATACCATTTTAATTCATGAATTGTTAATTTAAAAAAAAATGCAGACACGTGCTTTAGTACTACGATGAACGCTGCGATGAAATGAATCTTCACAACATGTGAAAATGAAGCTATGTAAAAAAACAAGATCTAATTCCTACTAACATGATTTATAAGTTTAAAAGCTAATGAAAATAATTTTAATATCAATCAATATAAAACGGGCTTTTAAAATGATATTTAACAGTCAGCGGTTTTTTTTTTTTTTTTTTTTGTAATTATTATTTTCTCCTATTTTACTTTTTGTGATACGAAAAATGTCAAAACAAATTGTGATCAAAAAAAAATAATTCAAATTTACAAATTTAAGAACATAAAATTCGTTATTAAAATACTTTAACATTTTTATGTTGTTTCTATATTGATAAAACTAGGTTTCCTCTAGTTCTGAAACATATAGCTGAAAACTTCATTATGAAGTTCGAGATGGGTACAGTTTGTTCTTCGTAACTCTCTAGGACAAAGGTTATCTTTAACCATTAAAAGCATTGTCTAAAATTAAATAACGAATGAAAAAAAATCGAGAATACAGTGGCACTTTGCAAAATGATAAATAAATTGAGTAAAACTGTTTACGGATATATTTTTTTATCCTTCTGAAGCATTTTTCGCTACCATGGATTACGAACATCTGGAAAAAAAAACTCACTTACCCGATGCATTGGAAATGAATTCTTAGTTGACTACAATGAATTCAAGATTATAAGATTCTCGTATTCAATTAATACATTGGCTGCCTTTTTTTTTTCTCACCCAATTTTCAACACATTTTTTTATCTTTATACCTATTATTGTTCTGTTAAGTACCAAACTCAACCCACACTAAATGAAATTAAAAAGAAAAGTCGCTATTTTCAAAATGTAATGAATTAATAGTCGTATCAAAAGACTGGGGGAAATTGATGTGCCTTGTGACGTTTGTACCTTGGAACACTGCTAATTTCTATAAATCTATTTTTAGCAGCCATGTTTTTGTAATCTCAAATAGTAACGTTCACCACTAAATGGTGCCATAGTCAAAATCAGCATCAAATGAGTAAAATTGACGATTTTGTGAGAGAAGGAAAATTTCATGACTTCAAAGTAAATATTTTCTTCATTTTTATTTCATTTTCTGTCTTTCTATTTGTAAATTGAATCAACTGAATTTTGTTTTGTTATAAAAGAGAAGTACTTTAAATATTTTGGTTATGAGAAAATAATGATAGTGCATCTAGATTGACCACCATTTTGGTTTTTCTTAAACCACGTGGTGATTGTACCTTAGGACACGTTCCAAGGTACAACATATGCATGGTTCTTAATAATTAAGATCTGTTTAGGAACATGGAACAATGTTCTAATCTTATGTTGTCTTTTAAACACACTTAATGTTAAAAATAATTCATTATTCATTATTTAATTCATTAAAATGAAAAAAAATGTTTTTTGGTGCAAATTGGTTCGAGTGTATGGCTGTTTCCTGAATCATGAAGACTTTCCCAGAGTACAACAGGATTTGTCCCAAGGTAAAATAGGATGTTGTACCTTGGGACAGCTTGGAACTTTTACTTTAAATGGCTGACAACATTTTATTTTCAAAATGTCTGAATTAAAAAAAAAAAAATACATTGCATAGAAGTATGTTGGGGTATTTCAATGTGACTTTTATATTTTAAATTCGATTTAAATAATTGACGTTAAAAAATAAAATATGATAAGTATCCCATGGTACAACACTCTCCCCTATTTATACTTTCATATTCTCTTACATTACTCCAAAAAGAAATAATTTCGTTTAGAAAAATGTTTGCAGTCTTAATTCATGAAGCCATTATTCATGAGCATTTAATCCAGAATATGCTATTAGTGAGTGTTTGAATTCATTAAGTGAAATCTTGCACTTTTATCGATTTTAATGCTGCAATGGAGTCGAAATTTTAAAAAAAAGTAAACAAAATTCAAAAATTTCGTATAAAATAAACCCATTCTTTTCGAGTTTCCTTAAACTCTCTCTCTCTCTCCCAAAAAAAAAGTGTGTCGTCAAGACACACGATAGAAGTAAAACTTTTATTTTTTCTTTTATCACATTCTGAACTGTCACTTCCCTCGCACGTTTTTCCTCGCACCACGCTCTTGTTCTTTCTGCGCCTGACTTAGGAACATTTGCAACAAAATTGGATATTTTAGCAATGAAAATAAATTACAGACAACGAGATAATTAAAGATTGCTCGAAATCCATTTTTTAATTGTTGCCAAAAACAATGAAAATTAACCGTCGTTATAAAGCTACTTTGTTAATATGTAACAAATGTTATAAGGTAACAAACCAATTTCAAGGCTGAACTTAAGCAAAGTGGATAACGCTTTTAAACTGATCATTCGACGCCCAAAATCTACCAATGAACGCTTGCTTTCGTTCAACCTTGAAAATAATTTCTTAAATTTATTAGCAAAACTAACTTTTTAATTACTATTTTTTTTTCATTGTTTTTGGCCACAATTAGAAAGCGGAAGTAACTCAAATTTATTATTACTATTATGTTTCATTGTTTTTGCAACAATAAAACAACTACGTCACTTCCGTCACACAAGAAACTTGTGAATCAGAGTTTCACAGCCCTCGCATAAAAAGTTTACCCTCAAAAACAGCTAACATTCCCTTGATCAAACATAATTTTTAGTAAAAACATTCGCCCTTCCAAAATTAACCTTTAATTTTTGATAACAGAATAACGGGAAGAATTTCCTCCACATTCTTAAAGCAATCCAAGGTGGTCAGCAAAAGACCTGGCATCGATCAGGTTGTTCCTGTACTGTATGTGTGAGTGCTCTTTTCGACACGACCTTAATCCGATCTCTGAAACAACTCCACTCCACTTTACCTCGGCATTTTATAAGCACGTAACTTAGAGGTAAAGTGAGTTAGAATTTTTTTTCCAACCCTAATGATCATTCTGCATCAGGTTCATTTTTTTAACTTTCCTCTTTACTATACTTAGGCTACAGTTTTTTTGTAACTCTTCCTTAACAGTAAAAAAATGTATCTGAAATGATTCCTTTTCTTTAATGTTTGATATGTTAAAACCGCAAAAGTAGCCATAATGGATAAATTCTTTTTCTAATAATGCTTCTATGATTCTTCATATCCATCAACTTTATGATGATTTTAAAAATAGAAAGACATTTTAATGTTAATGATTTTTTAATATCATTGTTTGTATTTTTTAGTACAGTATTTGAGCTTAAATGTTTCGTAAAGCTAGATCGTAATTGTAAAAAACATACTTGAAAAAATTTTAAGCCTATTTTCCTTAAAAGCAAATATATAATAAAAATTTATAAAAATGCTAAAAAGTAAATGCCTGAATCAGGCTAAACTTCTTGTACAAGCATCGCTAGAAAAAATAATTCAATCATAAATCAATATAATTTGAAAAAATTAAAGCTGAAATCAAGTGCTTTTGATGTGAGCGTAATTGATGTGAGAATCAAAGATTTTTGTTGGGAAGTTTTAATTCCATTTTGTTCTTTTATTGGAAAAATTGTTTAATGTTGAAGGGCTAAAGAAATAAACAATATTCCGTTTCAATGTCTAGTCTTGATCCTTAAAAAACTGTGTAACACGCTTGCAAATTTTACTCGTATAAACTGCGCCAAAAAAAATGAGGTAGGGTAGGTACTAGGTGAACTAGGTATAGGAATGTGTGGCTAAGTAAAATAGCGAGGCAAAATGAAATGGTATACTATTTCCACAGCTTGCAGCGCTATCTACCAATATTGTAACTATGTTTTTATGCATATAGATAACTCCAGGCAAAATAACTAAGTATAAAAAACAAGAAGAAACGTCATACAAATCATATTCCAAATTTGATACAAAAAAATTAGCAATACACCAAATCTGCAATATTTTGTGGTTTAAGGAAAATAATTTTTGTAATCATAAAAGGATAAATATTTTGTAATTAAGATTTTAAGTATTAATTACTTAGATCTACTGATGTCCAGTGCAGTACTTATTTAGTTAATATAAAGCATGTTCTGATTTTGAATGTTAAATACAATTTGTGAAGTACACGCAGGACAAAGAGAATGGAGCAAGTGAAATAGTTCACCCATTTTACTTATTCATTCACTTATAAAACATCTAACTTAATCATTCCTTGAGTAATATATACTTGCATTTCTTTCTTTATTAACTTACTTATTTATTCATTCATTCACTTATGTTCGCATTCCTTTATTCTTTCATTCATTAATTTAATTTTTGGGGTACGTTAATTAATTTTTTTTATTCATCATTTATTTATTTATTCATTCATTCATTTTTTTCATTTATGTGGTGAAATTATTTCAATAATTATGTAGAAAGTATTTCGTCAGAAAAATGTGTTTTTTTTTTTGCGCCTTTGCTCGATAAAAAAAAAAGGAAATTTCTTTACTTCTTTCTTTTTTTTTTTTTTTTTTTTTTTGCAAGCGCAAATTTTTTGCCCAAATGGAAACACAATGCTTCATAAAAATTTATCAAAATATGTTGTCCTTTCTTTATGTACTGTAATTTTCAAAACAAATTCTAATTTATTCATTTTATAATAATTATATTATAATAATTTATTCATTTGTAATAATAACCAACGCATGCATTACATGCATGTATTTGATTAAGATCGTGTTACGTTTCGTATAATAATGAATAACTTTAATTCTGAAAATGCAACACCGAAGCTCAAGTTATTAAAAGAAATAAATTCTTGCACCAGTATACACCTCAACTCGGCCATACGAAGATAAGACTTTTTCATCTGGTTTGAAGAGGCGTCGTCCTGAATTGTGTCACAAACGAGCTGCATTATATCATTCTGAATAAATTCGGAACATGAATTACTTTTTCAAATTACATCTCTGACAGCTACTCCAATTATTTAAATGACACTTGAGAAAATGGTTTCTCGGGATCCTCAGTGACCAGCTTGCCCATTCCTATCAGAAATGAAGGGATTTATTTCCTTATGATAATGAATGCCTCGTTTCATCAATTTTTGGAAAGAACGTCATTATGAAGGGGGGGGGGGGGGTTCCAAATTATCTCGGACAAATTCTTCGGATTTTTTTTTTTTTTTTTTTTTCATTATCTGGAAGTAAAATTTTTACTCCGTTACATAAATTCGAATGTTCAGTTTTCTAGATAACGGAAAAGTGCATCGCTTTGTTCTTTTTCAAATTAACCATTTAACATAAGAAACAAACTTCAAAAATCATATTGACTGATTCATTAATAAGGATGTTATATAATGCCACTAATGTGCTATAGAATTCTAACAGAAATTGAAAAAACACAGATAAAAGTTACTAAGAAGAAAAATATTGCAAATAGCTCTGAATGTATGTATTATATTAGTGATCAACACCGTAAAAAAATCTTTAAAAAAAATTTATGAAGAAATGGAGGATGGCAGGGAAAGAAGATGTGCACTATTTTGATTTTTCACATTTAAAATGTTTCACACTTTGTATTTAAAAAAAATCATACCTGTACCGAGTAATACTTTAAAAACGTAAAATGCTTTCTCTGTTTTTTTTTTCAGCAGTTATCCAAGATGCTAAGTTTTTGTTTAAAATAAAAAGTTTCAAAATACGCTTGATTAAATTTTTTGAAGCGTAGCTGTGATCTTCATTGCTAGAAATACGCTTGTATTTACTTATATCAGTGTATTGCACAACATCACAACATTGACCTGAAGACAGACGGATTGATTGTTTGATATATAGATAGCTAGATTGATTGATTGAGTGGTGTGTGTATTTGTAATCGCTCTAGAAGTAGTTTATGTCTTCTATTTTAAACTTATAACTCTTTACATAACTTTTGATGAAAAAAGTGCTTAAACGGAAAAGAAAAGAGCATTACAAAAAGAGTTATCGATGCTAATAAATCCCTAACGAAACATAAATACATAGACACAGCGGTTTCATTAATACTGTACAGTCTCTTCCTTCGGTAAATAATTTTCAAGACACAGAATAAATAGTGAAAGGTGTCATCAAATACGTCTTTTGTTTTACTTGACACTAGTGGTACCCGCACGGCTTTGTCCGTAGTAGAAAAAAGGTCATTTGGTTCGCCTGTATATTTACAAATGATGGATGATGAATTTCTCGCCAATTGGCTATGTTCTTTCGCTCTTCCCATGTTACAGTTCCACGTCATGATAATTTCGCAATTGACTCTCCCATCTTGTGATAATTTCGCTCCGGAAAATGTTCTTAAAATTGAAATAGAAAAAGGACAAAATCGAATTTTTGAAAAATCGCTTCGAGGTGCACCATGCTACAAACTAACTTCGTACCAAATTTCATGAAAATCGGCCGAACGGTCTAGGCGCTATGCACGTTACAGAGATCCGGACAGAAATACAGACATACCTTTCAGCTTTATTATTAGTAGAGATGTCGTTTGAGCAAAAATGTATTGCTTTTTGAAATTGTGAAGGTTTTGAAAACAAATACGACCATTTCTAACAGAGTAGAAGATAACTTAAAATATACCACTGACTTAATCTGCATTTCAAGATAATTCTCTCCATCATATTTGTTACAACATTCTTTTACTCGGGGATGGAAATTGTTGAATAAAGTTCACTTCCAAGGAAAAAGAAAAGGGGTGCCTTTAGCATAGAAAATGCACAGTCTCCCTTTCGTTGTGCTAGAGTTATGACCACAGCCAGAGGAGCCTTAAATCTGCCTCCAAGACAAAGAAGCGTGCACATAAATGTCGGGATTTGATGCCCATTGCCACGGATGCGTTAAATAAGATTTTGGAAGAAAGGATGCATACTCTCACACGCCCCGTTAGAACGGTTGACGTCAGCTCCTTTGCCAACTCTGCTAAACCACAGCAATTTAATATTTATCGAACTAGAGTTAGTACTCTAAAATTTTCTGCTACACCGTAAAAGTTCCAGCAGTTAAGGTTTTTTCTTCCCGGCTCGGCTGGTTGTATGTTTCAGATTTTATGACGGGATGAGGTGGATTTTATTCACGTGCGCCTCAGGTTGGAAGAAAAATGAGGCCCAGAATTTTAAATTGGCTTCAAGTTAGTTGAACATGAATATTTTCTTCCCAAAAGGAAGACAAAGAATGTTATCCTCGGGGATATTTTAAGAGAGTCATATTTAATAAATTATGATCAACAGAGGCAGTCTTAATAGCAGACAGAGGTTGGAGTACTAAACGAGGAAATGGCTTTCATTTGCATTTTTACGTATAGTCAAGTACAAAAATGTAATGTAGTCGTTTTAACCTCACACTACCTTTTAACTTGAACTTTACTGGTAAGCAGTTTGTATACTCTTGTAAGATGAATAAGTAAAGAAATGGTACTTGACCAAAAAAAAAAAATCTGGTTAAAGTGTTAAGTTTTAAAGGACTCCGTGGATAATAGTTTTAGTGATTGCACGTTGTGCATCATTAATTTATTCCCAAGCCAAGTCTTCCGGGTATTTTTAGCTGTTTTTAGCAGTACTTCAGAATAATCTATATGTACACAGACATGCAGAGAAACATAAGGGTCAGGACTACATTCAGGAAAGCATAATGTACAAAAGGAAAAAATATATGTATTTTGGAAAAAGCATAAAAAAGACAGTATTTGCCATCAAACCTTGAACAAGCATTTTGACTAATAAACATAGGACATGTTCAATGAACTAACACGTTTTGTAACATTACAAATTTATTAGTTTATTAAGCTTGAATATTGCCCATCGAAAAAATATTTATTCATGGCAAATTAAAAGTAACAATAATGTTATAAACGGTAAGAGAGAGATCAAATAAGAAAAGTAGTTTCATGAACAATACAAAAACTGAAAAAAAAAAAAAAATACGCATTAAAAAAAATGCATCTGATTTTGAAGAAAAAATTTTCTTCCATGAACTCAGGTGATTCTGACTCAATTTTGAAAAAATTGCGAATTCATAACCTAAAGAACGGAGGGATGACATTTGTGATCCCGGTCAACATTGATCGCTTAAAGTCCAAACGAACTGTGGAATCAGTTTAATCAATCTGCCCAGTTTAATCAATGATTTCCTTTGACATCTGTCCCTTTCACCTTTTTAAGCCATGTTGTATTTGATTCCTTGTAATAGTTGCAAACACATCAAAAACTTATCTAGCATTTTCTCCATCTTCATAAATGCAATGTATCCTACTTGCATTATTATATATCAAACAAGAAAGTACAGTCTGCCCACGGATTATATGAAATTGGCGCGCGTCTAGTTGTAAGTCTTATCTGAATGAAGGGGAAAGTAAAAATTTGAGGAGCTGTTCCTTTTAATTTCAATGTGACTTTGATTGATTTAGAGACTAGCATACATCTGCAAAAGCTGGCATCCCGGAAAATTAATAGAGGCGTCCATTTCCACCTGTAAACCGGATGTTCACCTTTCCATCTAACCAGTGGTCAGACTGTAATATGTTTCTAGAAATAATAATAGTACAAGTCTCTCATATTTAATGCTTTAATTATGTAATACATAAAAGCCAAAATCAAAAATCCGTTAATTCAATCATTTAACAAAACACCATCAAGTAATGCAATAAGGCATAGTGTAGTAAACACATTAGCATATATTCCTTAATTGTATCAGAACACACTTGGAAAACAATTTTTATCATCCAAACCACAAATTCGATGGAATTATTTTTCTAATACAAGTACTATGCTTTTTCGACAAATTGATTTGATAAAATTAAATATAAGAAACAATACAATAACCTCTTTTGGAAAACTACCGCAAATTGGATTTAATCCGAAACCACCTTCTTTCAAAACAACAAACCACGAATTCTTCCGGAAGAAGTAAATCGAACAAAATAATCTTGCCTTTTTCGTCAGCCAATAAGAGAAATTCGATTACTTCTTTACCAGTACAACCCTTTCAACGCTAGATGATAAATAAATAAAGGTTAAGATATCTCTGAGTACGTTTATATCGATATGTTCTTTTTGTTGGGAAGTACATGCATTTATTCAACGGTGTTTAGCCATTTTGCTGTATAACGCAATTTACCATCTACGTACAAACCTTTAGCCACAGGCGTTTACCGAAGTTTTAATTACCCGGTAAGTCTAAGTTCTCTGTTGACTTTGCTCTTAAAGGTAAACAGCCAGTATTCAATGAATAAAGTGTTTTCCACCGAAAGGAAACGCTAAACTCTCTTGAATCTACCTTGAAAGCTAGACAGTAATTTCATCTGCTAGAGAGTGAAAGATCGATATTTTGAATTAATGCTCAATCGAATGCAATTTGTTTGAGCGATTAACTAATTCTAAGCATTCTAAAGTTCAAACTTTAATTCATTTTATGGCGATTTTATCTATTCGTTCTTTATCAATGGATTTACCTACTTTATTTAAAAAAAAATACTTACAATTAGAGCATAATAAAACCGAAGTCCGTTGTTAAGCTAAACAATTTTTTTTTCATAACTTCTCGTAAGCTAGTATTATCTTTTATATTGTACCCTATGCTGCCGTGCTAAGCGAAAAGTCGTATATGCATCTGAGTTCAAAATGAGAAATTGCCGTTTAAAGTTTTGTGTCTCCATGTATTTGATCCAGAGACAACTTTTTCAGAATTTTGTTAAAAATATTTCTCATTTACAAATGACCATAAAACATTGTATTTAGGTAAAATATGTGAAAAAGAATCACTTAATTATAGTAACTCAATTTTGATAGAAAGTGCAGATACGACTTTTGTGCTTAGCAAGGCAGTATGCAGAAATTTCCCCTCCTAGTATGATTATTTTGAATTACTGGTTGGTCAAATGCGAATTATTAGAGTATTAATTTTTTTTTTTTTTTTGGTCAACAATTAAATTAAAAAAGTAGCTCAATACTTTGACTTCTTGCACTTGTGTATGACCAGTAAGCTATTTAGCAATTTTTTATGAACAAGCATAGGATATTTTTTAATTAAGTTATAGAATAATACCTGCCTCCCCCCACCCACGCACACACACGTACATAAAAGACAGGACGTAAAGTTTGAAACTTGCATTATGTATAACCTGTGCTCATTTATTCATGGACTTATTTTGTTATATAACTTGGAGAGTATGTACAGTTTCCGTATTACATTTTGATTATTAACATATGATAAGCATTACTGAGTAAAAGTTTGAAGATAGATATTCTTATTCTCCGTAGTGAAAATAATCAAAGTGCCATAGGTTGAAAACTTAATGATGCCTAAAATAAATTCTGAAAATTAATCAGTAATTTCACCGCTAGGGAGCAAAAAATAAATATTTTGAACTATTAAGCAATAGACAGCTGAAATTAGTTATTTTAGATTGAATATATAATGTTTCGTTCTTTGAAATCTTAATTTCAAAATTTATGAATTTGGTAGAATCCTTATTTGTTTGATTTTTAACCTTCTTATTTTAAGAAACAAAATATCTTTATGCCATTAAGTAATAATAGGAAAAACGATGTTCAAAGCACAAATTTGGGGGTGGGGGGGGGGGAAACAAAACCTTTGTCGGACATCTTTCAATTTATAAACTCATACCTTTCTGCCTTCCTTAAAACGCGAACTTTTTGCCAATTCTGACTTTTAAAGCTATTTTTCTTACTGTTTCTTCTTATTTTGTTTTTAACAATCAAAGCGTTCATAATAACATGAATATAAAATCTAAAAACGTACAATGAAATCTATACAAAACTATAACTTTTAATAAACAGAGAGTTATCAACTATAAAGCGTAGAAATTCTAAAAGGGTTAAAATAGAGCATTTAATAAAATAAAGCACTTTTTTCAAATACTATATTTCCTGACTGCAATTCCTGACCATAAGAATTTTAATTTGTCAGGAGCAAGCTCAATTCTTTGAGATAGTTTATCTTTCAGTCAATAACATTGATTGATAAAGCTTACAGCGAAGTATTTGAAAATTCTCATAAAATTCTCCAACAACAACAAACATACATCCACTGCAGCCGATCGCGGCAAAATTAACTTTCTGTGCAATTGCAAAATTATAACTTTTAGAAACAGAGTAACCAACTATAGAGCATTGAAATTCAATTGAAACAATTAAATGAACAATTAGCATTCAGCATTTATATGAATTTTGACATCCTGAATTCAAACTATAATTCACGCAGTCACGAATTGCGATAGGACCCTACTTGTTCAGTTTCGTGATTCTACAAATGAAATGGAATGGAAATGGCTAAGAAATTTGCACCCGTCATACTTAATAGTAATCTTCTAGATCACTAGTGATTTTCTAGAACAGTCACATCCATAAAAAAAGCAATGGTGATAATGATGTGATAAAGAAAATAAAGATTTTATGGCCAATATCTATTTGCACACTTATAAAAATTATTAACTGCGTATAATAACACTATACATTTTCATTTCTTATTAATCTTAAATGATGGGAATTCGTAATCTGGAAATTTTGTATGTAGATGAAGTTTTGCTTTTTAAGTTCATTTAAGGTGATGTTTTGCCTGAAAAAGCGTAATTTTACATCCCCCCTCCTTCTTTTTAAAGGTGAAATCTGCTTAAGTTAAGCCTTGAATGAACTCAAGCGAATTGTAACCAAGGCGACGAAAATTTGTCCTCTGAACAAGTATTAAAACATCAAGTTAACTAATTCTCGTCGTCATGGCAGTCACAAAAATCAGAGCAACTTCAACTTCGGTCAAGTGAGGACAGAAAGCAATAAGTGATTGCTCAAAAAAAAAGAGCTTTTCAAGAAAAAAAAATTAAAACGTGCGAGCAATTCTTGATTTCAAAACAAATTCGATTTTTTTCTTATCTACTCTGTTTTTCAGTCAATCGACTGAGACACAGTTCACAGCTTTTTAACATTAAGTGATGTAGGTAGCTTGCAACAAATTATTCCAAAATCTACACAGGGCACTCCAACAACAACAAGAAACACTCACTCAATGTAGACGACGGTGGTGAAATTAATTTTCTGTGTTATTTCAAAACGGTCCGAAGCAAATTTCAGCGGTCCGCACACACTCCCTGAATCCTTTGAGGAGGCAAACTTTAATATTAGTATTAAGGGTCTCTCTCTGTTGTGGAGAAATACCCACTCTAGATGCAGATGCGGAATGTGGTTATTACTGCTCGCTTAAATGGCAAATCTTAGCGGAAAAGCTCAAGGCGTCCGTGGACGAAAATAATTTTGAGGCTTTAGATTAAACTGTGCTTTGAAGCAACGCTAGACTCGGATGTTCGACCGGTTATTGCAGGTGATGAAGCGAGAATCTTCCGGGTTGGTTTGATTGAATCTTGTGTTGATTTCTGAAATGAGGATCAGCCCGACTAATTTAGGTGGGAGCTCAATCGATTCGGCGGTCCGAGTTCGGGCAAGATTGTACAGATGGGTTGAAATAGATTCGTTTTAAGCTAATGCGTACAAAGTTTTTTTCTGTATTGAAACAAAACGAAATATGTAGCTATAAAACAACAACGTAATCAAACCACAAATATTCCAAGATCCCAGAAAGAACAGGTTTTATTACGTAAGTAGGAATGTAAATAATTCGAAATTCTAAGATCAGTCATTTTGTTTGTTGCTTAATGATATACAGTGGCTCCCAAAAGTGTTCGTACACCTTGAAATTTTGCAGTAAAACCAAAATAACGGAAAACTGAATTTGAATATGAAGGCCAATTTTTTTTCACACCATTCCTATGTCATTCGGAATAAAACCCAGTAGTTTTTTGTTTTTTTTTTTTAATATTTCCAGATTTTATTTTTGAAATTTGTCAAAAAACGAAGAGACAGAAAAGATACGCCACAAAAGTCATCGTACGCTGAAATATTTTTGAATAAATTCATAATTGAAATTATCATATGTGGTTTTTTTATTATTTTTGCATTCTAATGATACTCTAAAGTCATTTGCCTTTAATTTTTTGTCTATTTATTCCTTAATATTCTGCTTATTATTCTAAAATGGCAGGTATGCGTAGAAAACAAAAAACACGATTCGAAATTTGATTTTTTTTTTCGTCACAGTAGCCGTAAATTGGTTTGAAATGTCTCTAAACTGGTTAATTTATACCATTCTATAGTGAAGTGCTTGAAAAAATGCTTTTAAGACAAGAATCGGATCGAAAATAAGGTACGAAAAAGTTAACTGGCAAAGTTGACAAATCGTGATCAGAGGTTAACAAAAACATGAAAAATGCACATTTCAGAACTGAAAAAGGTTTTGCAGAATTAAATGAAAAATTTACGTTTCATTTTTACCTAAAATTGTTCGCCAAGGTTTCTGATTAGCTGAATTAAATGGGACCTCTTCCCGCAGAAATTTTCTTGCTCGTGCGAAAAACAGTGAGCTTACTCTTTCCGTCGTAAAATCAATGATAAATAAGCTCAAAACGTTTTGGAACAACGTCTAAATAATAGATGACATTTTGGGTTAAATTATTGCACAATTGTAAATGGAAGAAAAAAATGAGGAATTTAATCTTAAGAAATTAGTTGGATCAGTTAATCAGGGCGGCGAAGGTGTTTTTGTGTGAGGGTGCATCTCAGCGTCAGGACTTAGAAATTTGGAATTTTTTGGTGAAATAATGAATTATGCTGTTCATTTAAATATTTTAAAAAACAATTTTAAACTATTAGCCCAAAATTTGATAATCGGAAACAACTTTGTTTTTCATCAAGATAACGATAAGAAGCACACGTTCGCGTTTGGTGCCTCAAAATTTGTCCTTAAGCTTAGAAATATCTCCTCAATCACCAGATTTAAACTTAATGGAACATATTTGGATATATCTGGTGGCAAGATTACGAAAATACACCATTGAAACGAAAAGCGAACTAGAAACAGTAAGACTCGTAGTGCGGCTGAACACTTACTCAGAAATTACACAAAAAAAGAAAGAAAAAACAATGAAATCTATTCCCAGACGTCTAAAAGCTGTTGTTGTTACTGCATGATATTCTACTAAATAATAACTTAGTAAAAAGTTATATTATTTACTAATTTTTTGACATTTTTTCAAAGTGTGCAAAGACTTTTGTGAGATAAAATTTCCGGCACTTTTTGGTTTTTGAATTTTAAAAAATTAAGTTTTAATGTTTTATTTAAAATTTTCATGTAGTTTTGTTAAAAATAGATCATAGATCTAATAATAAAATACCTGTTCCGAAAGGTTAATTCTAACCAATGGATAAGGGTCTACTTCATTGAAAGTCGTAGGTGTACGAACACTTTTGGGAGCCACTGTAGATAAACTAATGCCTTTATTTATTAACTATCAAATAGCCCGTCAAGGTATGACGGTTGAAAATTGCTTCTACATTTGAACGAAGCAATTGCCTGTTTGGTGATATTTCGATAGTTGAAATTTTTACCACAACTCCAATGGATTAACCCTAAACTCCAATAGATCGCGTTAATTATTAACCACTTTTTCAAATCTTAACTCTTCCTAAACTACAGTCTTACCGGAAAAACAGTTAAGTTACCGGATCCATTTCAGTCTTGCCAAAATAAAGCATTTCCCTGCATATAAAACTTTACTAAAAATATTATCAAATTATTATGCTGTGGTGCGAGTTTCATTGTTGATGACGTCAGCGTTACTTTATCAATGAATTGGCTTTTATATACATATATGCTGGAAAGTCACCGGTCAAGGTATGACGGTTGAAAATTGCTTCTGCATTTAAACGAAGACATTGAATGTTTGGTGATATTTTGATAGTTGAAATTGTAACCCTAACTCCAGTGGATTAACCTTAAACTCCAGTGGATTAACCTTAAACTCCAGTAGATAGCGTTCATTGTTGAACGTTTTTTCGTTTCTTCATTCCCTTGAAATGACACAGTCTTACCAGTTGGCGGATAGAGTAACAGCCTTGTCATAATAAAGCCTTTCCCTGCATGTTAAACATTGCCTAAACATATTATAAATTTATCCTGCCGTGGCGCGAGTTTCATTGTTAAAGCACGCGGGTTACTCGATCATCGGTTATTATGTATATGAGGATAAGAGGATATTTATTTTTTTCTATGCGTATACTTTTATTTTTTGTTTATTTATGTACCCGCATAAGAGACTCATGTTTATAGATAGTTTATAAGATACAATTTTTTTATGATCAGTATCTTAGTAAGGAGTAACCAGAGAGACCCTGAATATTTCAGACATTTTTTAATGTTTTTGATTTAAATAATGGTCAAGAGAATTTTGTAATCTTTTGAAACGAATTTTTTTTTTACCAGGCTTATTTTATGACTACTGCTTAATGACGACTCACAGAAGATAAAAATTTATAATTTTGACGAATCACCTTGAACAAATTTCTCAGAGTACATATATGATTCATGAAATCCATGTATTGAAATTATGCATTAATTCAGCCGTAGTCTCAATAATTACGTTTGTGGACCCCTGGACTTAAATAAAATTGGGATCCAACAACCTCGAGAAGACATTAGAAATAAATACACTATTCTAGACGCCATTATGAAGGGAATGAAAAGCACAAAGCTTTCTATCTCTGATCAAATCAATAATTGAGTTCATCTTAATTAGTTTCTTCTTATGTGAAATTAACTAAATACCATGTTCATTTAATGACTACTATTCAATGACGACTAATGGAAAACACATTTTAGCGTTTTGAAGTACCACCTCAAATTTAAGTTTAATTCGTTCACATTTTAGTAGCGTGAAAAGACTTTCGTCATACTCTCAACAACTAGTATTTTTTGCGTTACACTTTTAAACCCCCACACTGTTCAGCGCACTCCTGGCACATTTGGAAAAAAAATATACGCCGTTCTAGATACCATTATTGAAGGACATTCTTGACTTTCTCTCTCTCTCTCTCTCTGTGTGTCTCTCAAAAAAATCAGTAATTTAAACTCATCTTATTGAGTTAAACTAAGTACGAGGCCCATTTTACGACAACTGGTCAGTGACGACTGACAGAAAACACATTTTAGCATTTTGACGTATTGCCGCAAACAAATTTCTCAGAATACACCCACAATGAATGAAATCCGTATCTTTAAATCATTTATCAGTTCCATCACACTCTCGACAATTTTTTTTTTTTTTTTTTTGTGACACTGTATTTCAAAAAAAAAAAAAAATGCTATTCAGCACTCTCCTATGATGTCATTAGAAAGAAATACACTGCTCTATTTGGCATTATAAAAGGAATAAAAGGCACCGAAACTCTGTCTAACAAAATTGATAATTAAACTCATCTTAATGAGTTTCCTTCTTTTACGAAACTAACTAAATATCAGGCCCATTTTACGACTACTGCTCAATGACGACTCACAGAAAACACATTTCAGCATTTTGACGTATTGCCGCAAACAAATTTCTCAGAATACACCCATAATGAATGAAATCCGTGTCTTTAAATTATGCATTAGTTACATTACTTGTGCAGTGACTGCTGGCAGTAATCCCTGGGGTCTGGGAAAGTCGTTCAGTTTTGTGAGGATAATCATTTTATGTCACCAGGAAAATGACGCAAAATAAACTCAAATTTTGACGATGTTGAATCGGTACCGAAATTTGAAATTAATATTCATCAAGGATGATGAAAAGATTATGTACGGAACGGACATGAAAGTTTCTCCCAAATATTATTTGTGAATATCCTTACTCACTTGTTGAAAAGGTATTTAATATTTAAATTATTTAGATAAATTTTTAAATGCCGTTCTTTATCATGCTTAAATGAGCTTAACATTTACATTAAGTTCGAAGAATCTTTCTTCAGTTCTATAGAATATTTCACACCAGTGTTCTTTATAGACTAGAATATGTTCGACATTCAGGAAAAGGTAATAAATTAACTACCAAACGACACGACCTTGAAGGTCACAGATCTGGTCGAAATTCTGGAGTTCATACAAGAAATGAACCCAGGCAAAGTGGTTTGACTGCATAGGTTCAAGTTTGGCTGCAATGGGGGTCCAAAATTGCTAGTTGGGTTCAGAAAAGCAAAGGTTTTCCCTTTGAAATTAAACTTTTTTTGCCTATTCTTGGTATTACATTGCAATATCACCTAACTGAATGCACTCATAATATATGATAAAGCCCCCCCCCCCCCCTCCGAATTGTATTAACAAAAGACCGGATGTTAGAAGAGCAAATATTGTGTCAAAGCTTCAAATTCCAATGAAAACTCCATAGCAATTCTGGAACTCAGTCTGGTTCAGACGGAAAAACGGGAAGATCACGAATCTGGATAAAGTCCTGGATTTAGGTCTGGGCTCATATCTGCTAGATATGAGCCTGAGGTAAAATATTTTGATTGCATAGGCTCCAGTTCGACAGCAAAGAGTGTCTAAATTTGTTGGTTTGGCTACTGAACTGCAATAACGTTTTCTTTGAAATTTGAAGCTTTGATACAATATTTGCTTTAAAAAAAATGAATTTAAAAAATAAAACAATGTTTCAAAACCTGGCAATAATATTTGTTTGCAAAAACTTAATTTTTTAAAGAAAAAATTTTTTTTGTTCTTTTTCCTTTGTTTCTTTTTTTAAATGGAAATCGTAATTGCTTATTGATTTTACTTTGACGTGCCTTAATGGTTCTCTAACAGTTCTGTTAGCGATTGGCAGATAGCTACCACATCCTACATTGCGATGTGGCCTGTAAACTATATTCTCTGCTAGGATTTTATATTATCATTTACCTTTTCGCAATGTATGCTGCATGAATAGTGTTAATTTTTATTTTTTTCCATGTGATGTATACCATATTGTTAAATATTTCTGTATATGCTGGTTTTTTTTTTTTTTTAATTGTTCTTATTTATTTTTGTTTCGGCAATTTTTTTCGCATTACATGTTCTTTGTACGTCATTATTTTATGATTTAACTTTAAACACTTTGATACGGTGATTTTGCATTATTTTATTTAACTCATATTCGTCTAAAGAATTTCTTAAACTGAAGACATTTAAAATAAGGAATTCATTTAAAACATTTTTTCATTTTCATTTTGTCTCCTTTAAATTGAATAAGATTTTTGCTTCATTTTAGTCTTTTTATTTTATCGAGAGTATCTTTTTTATGCAATTACGCATATTTCTTACAGTATAGATAATTTATCTTTTAATTACTGCTTCATGTATCACCGTGTAATCTTTTACAGTATTGTGCACTAGTGTTCTTTTCGTATTAATTTTAATATGCGTAGAAATTCTGAAAATATAGACTACATTTATGCAACATTAAAACTTTTAAGAACTTGAGTAATCACTTGAATACAATCTTTAAATGCTAAAATATTAATTCGTCAGAAAAGAATTCAAGCTATATTTTTAGTTTATTTTTCCTTGTTTAGAAGTAGAAGTATGTAAGAAAAAGTAGTAGGGGAATGTGGGGAAAAGTGAAACAGCGGTTGCAAAATGAAATGAGGAAATATTTGCTCTGCTTTCTGCGCCACCTATCTGGTAATATTTTAACTATGCAACAGTTAGCCCATGTAGTCTATTCCAGTCAAGAAAAAGGTTTTCTCTGAAGATCAAAGATTATTATAATACTGGCAATTTCCAAATTATTGTTACTCACATTGTAATATTTCATTGCAAGTCAAAAATTATTTTTGTTCTTATAAAATGATAAACTCCTTGTAATTAATATTTTAAATATTAATTGAGGCCTTCTAATATTCGATGCAGTATTTATTTATGAATAATATTATAGACTTTTTGTATTTTAAATATTTTGCTCAATCAGTCAAGTACGTACAAGGCAAAGTGAAAGAGTTTATTTCGTTTACTCATTACTAAATTACTTATGAATGCATTTATTAATTAATTCATTTACATTCCTTCATTTAGTAATTCAGTTATTTATTAATTCACTCACTTATTCATTCACTTACTTATTTTATTATAAATTCACTATTTTACTCACTCATTTATTTTTCTTCATACATTAATTAATTTATTTACTTAATTACTCGTTTATTGCTGAAGTATCTTTTCGTTTATTTATTCAAACTTTTATTCATTCATTCATTTGCTCAAAAATATTTTTTACAATCGAATAGAAAATGTTTCATTGGAAGAATATTTTATCACTTTGCCCCTTAAAAAATAAAAGTGAAAGATTATCTACATTTTTTTGAAGGCGCAAATTTATTGTTGAAAATAAAGAATAATACTTCAATGCAAAATTTATTATAAAATACAATTTTCTTTCTTTATTTGCTGTAATTTTAAAAACATTTCCAATTTGTTCATTTTGAAAAAGCTCAGTCACCTTAATTATTTCACTTTGCCCCACATTCCTAACACTCCTAGACAGTGTGACTCTATTTCCACGCACCGAAAATACACGTTACAATTTTCAATGCAAATTTGTGTTCAAACATGCTGGTATTCTCCAATTTACTCTAATGATCGTTAGTTCAAACAGATCTTCAACTAAATATTTGAAACTAATGTAATTTATCCTGAGCTTTGTAACCAGTTGAATAAAATGTCCCTTAAAGTTCCATTTCACATATATCTCATTTATTAGCATTCAAAATAAATTCTTGTTACCTTCATATCAAGTACTCCGAAACCACTACTTCTCCAAGCTTTTGTAAAAAATTGTGCATCAAGAAACTGCGCATGCCCATGAAGTAGCCAGTTCCATTTTTCATTAATACTATTTGCTTTTTTTGCAATTTTTTTCTCCTACTCGGTTAATTATGGACTTCCTTGCTTTTGGGTCACGTTTTTTTCTGGATAGCTGTAATTACTCTTCCCAAGTACTGACCAATTATTAATGAGTTTCAATATCTTGGATTAGCGGGGGACAGGTGGTTTCCATAATTTTCACGGTGAATTATGGATCTGTTATTCGGCAACGAACCTGACTGTGTGATGAAGTGCACGGTACACCTGGATTGTATGAAACTGACTGAAAGCAACTGCGAAATTTCACCAATCAATGGTGCCTCGGTGATGAAATAGTTGAAAATATGTATGATTCAGTGTTTAAACATGTCTCAAAATTAGAAAAATTCTTGAAAACAAATTTGACGCTTTTTAAATTCACCAGTAAATGGTTGAAAAGCTATAGCTAAGGAAAGAAAATGCCTCTTATGAAATTCAAAAAGAGGGTTCAGATTTTAATATACTCATTTTTAATTTTACCTGAAAATTGTTTCAAAAATAGAACCGGATTCAAAAATAGCTTCATTTAAGAAGGATTTCTAATATTCATTTCAAAAATCAAACGTTGGAAAAATCTTTAGAAGACAAATTTGCTTTGACGACGGACAATGGATTTAAAATTATGACTGTTATTTTGTGTTTAAAAATATACAATTACTATATTATCAACTTGAAAAATGTAAGCCTCATTACACAAGCAATTATTTATTTATTTATTCATTCATTTTTTATTTATTTTTCTTGATGCACAGTTCCTCACTCTTCTCACAATCATCATACTAAATGATGATTGTTCTTGCTGTCAGACGTGCTATATCATTTCCAATGCTAAACATATCTTTCAAAAACGTACAAAACCGATTCTTTCATTCTTCCTTTCTCCGTTCTTCTTTTGAAAATAAAATGCTGTGGGAAAAATTTTACGCTTCTAAGCCAGTTTGTGTTAAGCTTATTCGATTTACTAGTGACTTAAAAACTTAACAAAAAAGTCATTTTACAGTTTTTTAAAACTGTCAGTAGAACTCGTTTTGACACAATGAGGAATTAGTTTGTTAAAAACATTAATCATGTATTCAGAAATTAATTTTCTTCAGATAAATTTTGTTTTACATCTGAAAAACAAAGCATGAAATTCCAATAATACATTTTTCTGTATTTTCCATTAATGATTAAAATTTATCATAACAGTAAGCAAACATTTAGAATATACGAAATCTGTTCGAAAAATTCAAAAAATAAAAAAAGACTGGCAAACCTAGAACAGCCAGACGTCTGAGGGGTTATGTCAAAAGAGTAAGGAGCCTGTTAACCCCAGGAGTATGGTTTTTCGCCAAAAACGTCTAAATCAAGTATGAGAAATGGTTTCCACTTGGCTTTCGCTCAGTTTCTGAAGAAAAAATTGATACAGTAGAGCTTCTGCAGTAGTCCCGTCATTTTCCTTGTATTTAAAAGAAACTACATCAGTCAACGCTGTTTACCACAACGCTGGTTACCGACAGATGAAAAAGTATTCACACATGCACACAAAGAATCAAGATAGAGTTAATACAAGCGCTTTTTATTCACTGAAGGATCTCCTTAAAAGTCGAGTCTGGCAGGTCCGCTGCAATGAGGTCGCAGAATGCTCGATTCTTTTCCAAACGTCGGCCTCACTCCCGGCATCAAATAAAACTGTTTGTTATCTCAGTTGTCATTGTTGATGAAATTTTTTTACAAACAAAGGCAGTTTTTATTTCCGTTTACCACTTTTTTCCATTTTCCTTTTCTTTTTCAGACTGCACACGTGATGAGGCAGGTTCTCAATAACATTATCTTTTATGCTTTCCTATATTTTCCAAATTTCAGATACGCAGGAAAACTCTCTTTCAAACATGGAAAGCCTCATAAATTACTTTAGGTCATCCTGGTTCTCGTCTTCTCCTCAACAAACTTTCCAGCTTCTCTCATGGCAGACTGATAAAGTCCAGATTGACACATGTTTCGGTCTAAATTTTCTGCTCCAAATTTCTATTTTTTGTCTATTTTATCAGGGAACAGAAGACTTATCTTGTCCACACAGTCGAATTGCTAATCATTAGCTACTTTTTTTTTAACTTTTCATCTCCAAATTTTTATTTCCATTCTACCAAATTCTCAATTTCCTCTCATAGGTAGAGTTACAACTGAAGATTTATTTGAAATCCAATCATCTACCTCAGACGCTGCGTTATTTCTGCTTAATAATTATTTCGGTTGCTCATGCTATTACGAATGAGCAACCGAATGAGTTCGGGCAGGATTGACAAAAAAATGAATCGAAATTCATTCAGAGGTAATTATTACGGAAACTGGGGTTAAAATATGCTTGGGTAATTTTTCCTAACTACATAAATTCCTTTCCATCGGACAAAGCAGTAAGAAGCCCTTACATTTACTACCACTATATATCTCTACGTACTGAATGAATAAAAATGCTTTTAGTCTACCGTATACGCTAACGAAGAATACTGCTGCATTTTTTATGAACAAATCTTACATACTTCTGCGATTACTGTGCAAACAAGTGTTGTTAAAATACCTCTGAAAGTATAATGAGCATCGGCTCTTATAATGCGGGCACCATCGATAAAGGCATTTGTATGGCCAGATGTCAGAACCTGATGCAAGCCATTAGCTGGCTCCAGTTAATATGAAGCGGATTGGGGACACAAGGACATGAGAAAGCTCTCTACTCGAGCAGTGATGTCTTGGAACAACATCGGGGCCCAGAGGCAGGGATGCTGCTCCTACTATTGATCTGATTTGACAAGGAGGAGGAAAAATTCCCAGGAAAAAGAACTTTGGTCACTCGCGTTCAGTCACTCAGGGAGAGAGAGAGAGAGTTCGTAAAAAAATTCTTGAAACCAATTTCCTTTTCTAAAGACCAAACTTGCGTCTGACGTGCACCATTGTTGGCCACTAAATAGCCGCTGTCAACAACGTCTGTGATTGGCTTGTTTCGGGCGTGCTTTGAATCACGTTGGAGTAGGAAAAGGTGTTTAGTCGGGAAAATATTCAACATGCTTTAAAAAAAAACGATAGCCACATAGATATGGCTGCGAGTATTTTAAAGATGTGAAAATACTCCTTGACATTTTTAAAGGAGTGAAATTCATTTTGGAGGAGCGAACTATAAGAAAGCAGTAAAGACCTTAATAGGGATCAATTCCGTAAAAATATTAACTTCCTGAGGTTAAAAACATAAACTGAAAGATGGGAGAAAAAAAACAGCGATCTGTACTATCTTTCGGTTTTTAACATTTCGTGTTTGACTTTTCGTATTAAAAAAGGGGAAACATTTAAATATATTTTAAAATTTCTTTATGTTTTTTTTTCTTTTTGACTAAAGGACCAGAAAAATACGCTTGACTAAATTTTTGAGTCGTATTTCCAATTAGTAATGCATGAAATTCACCTGTTGAGACGATACAAAATCTCTGCTTATACATATTATAACAACACATAAACTAAGATAATATTTTCTGATATTAGAATGCAAAAAGGAATTATATGATTTCGTTAAGTAGTAAAAATGTATGGGATAATCAGTTAGATTTCTACTTTTATAATAAATCTACTTTTGTTCAGTTTTATGATTATTTTATTTTATTTTATTTTTTATTCATTTATTTTTTAATACATTCCTGATTGCTTGTATTTTTTCTCAGAGTTGTAATTTCACTAAAAACGGCTAAAGCTCCAAAAGTATTACGAGCTCTACCAATGAATTTGTAAAACTCGCAGTGAAGACTTGAATTACATTGCGAATATTGCACTGCTTTTATTTCAATTTCATTTTCTTTTTTCATAATTCTATCATTTCTGAAGTTTTTGGTAACTGCGCTTGTATTAGGCTTAAATTAAATTTGATTGGTTCATTACATTCGTTAAAATACTTTGCCTATGCTTTCAAGTCATATCTGTCATGATTAATTTTTCCTTGTTTTCTTCAATTAACTTTTTCGATAATTAATAATAATTTCCTTTAGAACTGAACTCATTTAATTTTCTTTTTTCCCCTCTTTCGATTCATCTATTTCCATGAATCTTTTCATGAGTTATTTTCGTTTTCAACTGTTGTGTTTTTCTTTTTTTCCAAAACTATTTACAGTGGTTATTTTACTCACAATTTTAAATGTAGTAGATTTGTGTGTACACTTTACTCAGTAATATTTGATCAATCTTTGTAAAATTTCATCGTCCAGACTGATTTGAAAAGACCCATTAAAACACATAATTTCAAATAATAATCTACTAGATTAAAAAAGCATACAATGAGGGTGTTTCCTTCAGTCGAAAGTACTACTTTTAGTCGTAAAATTAACAGAAAAAGCAAAAAAAAAAAAAATAACATGGAGCCAGAACATATTTTTATTTTCCCAACGTTTAATTTTTAAATTTTTTTTAAATGTCAGATTTCTAAAACAAAATGTCTCATCGTGTGACGTCGCAAGTGAAGACAGCCATCTCGAATCGGTACGAGGGATGGTCTTTTCTGGCAAGATATCGCTTTTTGGTGATTTTTCACCAAATTTTTCTAGCAAAAATTTGCGGAACGAGAATCGTTAGTTAAATAAAACATTCATTTGGTGAAACTTGGCAATGTCCTGAAACTTTGTTTTGTGAACCCTAGTGAATTGTTTACTTGTGACGTCAGCGGCGAAAATAAAAACAACTACTGAACGAATTTTAAGATTTTTTTTTTAGAAAGAGAGAGAGTGAAAATAAGTCAAAATTAAGAGAAAAAAAGTAACTCACTCCATCTTTTCGACCATGCTCTTTCAGAAAAAAGTATTTTTAAAAAATGTAAAGCAATCCAATTGATAAATTGATAATAGTATTTTAATTCCTTTCTTAAAAACTAACTTTTTCAACAAGTGGCAAAAATTACTCATCTTAAGCTGATAAATTATTGTATATGCTATGTATGAGACATTTTCAGCACCAGTAATTTAAAAGCTCACGTATTAACAACTTAGTAGTATTAAACACGATTGAAAGTAGAGTTCTGAGATTGAGAAATGTTATGGTTCTCGGTATTTCGGCCTTTTGCTCAAACAGTTTGTCTGTCTGCCCTCTTCTCCATTAACCTTGAGGGAAAAGCTCATTTCAATCAAAACATTTTTCGTTCGAGAGACCTTAGTCAAGCAACCTCATTCCCATGTTTATTTTGCTTTCTTTTTTTCCTTACTTCCTTTTTTTATTCTGTTGTTAAAAAAAATCGCTCAATTGTAAACAGTTTTTAAAAAACAACATCACTGAAGAAGCTACGGAGTCAGAGTCGAACTGATATTGGGGTTAAGTAGTCGGAGTCAGAGTCAAAAGCTTTAAAATTCAAATAGTAAACTCTGTCAGTGCTACGGATTTAGAGTTGGAGTCGAAGTTGGAACCGAAGGCTTTGAAATTCCAAGAGTCAGAGTCAGAGCCGGAGTCTCTCATTTTCCCTCCGACTTCGGAGCCTTGTCACTGACGTAAGGTTCCACGGGTAATTTTGGATCTTATATAAATCCTTATCTAACAGGCGGATTTTCTTCGAACAAACTTGATTGAGAATAGCGTATAAAAAAAGTGCAAAAAAAACTTTTTTTGAGCAATCACGATTGTTTATTGTTTTCACTTGACCGTCCTTGATGTTGTGGTTCCTTTTTCAGCTTGGACTAGGGGCCTCTGCAGCACCACCGTTCACCGGCGCGGCTCCTTTGGTCCTGAGCACTGTCCCCCATCGCCCCAGAATTCACTTCTGCTGGGCGGTGGCGTCCATGTCCTACACACACATGCTCATATACATTCACACTCGCACGGCCTTTACACACATACGCACACACACACCTACGAGCACACATGTAAGCCTACACACACACTCAACTTTACACACGTAACCAACCGCTAGGAGGTATAAGCTTGGGGGAGTGGAGCCGTTTCTAGAAACAATAATGAGTAGGGTCTTGTCGCAACTCGTGATTGCAAAAAACATAATTTGAATTCAAAGTTTCAGAATTCAAATTAGAGTTGATGGGAAGAAGTGGGGGGTCACAGGTTAATTTTTTTTTTTTTTACTTGATTTGCATCAAAAGCATTTTTTGAACAATGAAAAGACAGAAGTGCTTTTGAAAAACAAACCAAAACGTCTTATCCAAAAAAAATTCCAGAGATTATGAACGTATCTTTAGTTTCCTTTCCTTGTTTCAAGAAATAGAGGTTTCATCAGTTATCTTCTTTGTGGCAGCATTTGTTTGAGTGTCTTCTAATTAACATTAAATTTGAGCAGTGAGTTAATAATAAATAAATAATAGCTAATAAATTTGAGCAGTGACCATATAATTCGTTATAAAGAAGATTTTACTTAAAAAATTATGTGTTTTTATGATTAATTCCAAGAAATGTTGCGTCTCACTTTACTTCAAAAATCCTAAATCTTTTATACGAATATTGAAGAAGGGAAAAAACTTCAGTATTTTTTTAACTCAATATTGTAAATTTTCAGTTGCATTTAGAAAAACAATTTTGCTTTTTTTAGTTTATAAAATAAGTAGAAGTTTTTTCAAAATAGTTTGATAAACTCTCTGACCAAAAACACATTTTAAGATAATTTCATGCTTTTCTACGATGTGTGTGTTAGTAGTAGAAAACGTGTTTCTAAAATCCCGAAAGTAATTTCATTACGTATGCCAAACAAAAATTAGTTTATATTATGGCCATACTTTGATGGACTGCCTGCCAATTTACTGCGAGAATAATAATATGTAACCAAACATGGCGGTTGATCAGCCTTTCCAGAGAATCATTGATGATTTTACTTCCTCGTGGGCTTTTTTTTTTTTTCTATTTCCTCGTCCTCTTTTTCTCTAGGGAATTCCTCAGAAAAATAGAGAAAGAGGAAAATGTTGTTGGTCGGGTGGTCAGATTGGGTGAGAAGAAGACCCGGAGAAAAATAGGATAGACCAGGGTCTCTTGAATTAAGGGATTTAGACGGGCAGCGCTCCCTCCTTTTAGGGGGTGGGCAGAATGTTTTCCGAACGTATCTCATAGAGAGACGGGAGTTATTACCGAAGCTTTCCTCTCCCCGGAAGAAGGAAAGAGAATAGATATTAGGCCTTATTTCGTTTACGGAGTCTTCAACTGAGGCTGGGAAAAAACGAAGACCTTTGTATCGATTTTTTTCGTGCTAATTTGCGTTTCAGTTTCTGTCTTTTTTTTTTCCCCTTCGTAGCGATGACAGAACGGATCATTTTTTGTAGTCTAATCATTTAATTACTTTTCTTTTGTTTAACTACACATTTTGACGCTTAAAACTCGGTAGTTATTATTATTTCCTGATTTGGTATGAAGTTTGTCTATCTTCAAAATGCTTTATGTTCTTTTATAAAAAAAAAAAAAAAAAAGACAGAGAGAGAAAGAACTTTTTTTTTTCAATGCGTTTAACATATTTTTAAAAAGTGAAATATAGTAAATCAGTGAAGACCTATAAGAACGACCACCTCCAAATATACATTAAAAAAAATTAACTTTTGAAGATGAAAATAGAATATGTCAGGAAAGTAGAGAAGTGAGGTATTATACTTTTTAACATTTAAAATGTCTGACAATTAGCGTTGAAGAAAATATATATATTTTTTAACTTCAACAGCTTTTTTTTTTTTTTTTTTTTTTTTTTTTTTTTTTTTTTTTTTTGCGTGCTAAGTTTTTATTTAGAACACTGAACTAAAATGAGCTTGAACTAATGTCAGTAATTTATAAAAATGTTGACATGATGTAACCATAAAAATATTGACATTGCTTTCACCATAACTAAGTCTTATTTTATACCAATATGAGATTCATTCCGTTCTATATTGAAAAATATTTTCATCGGTAAAAAAAAAAAAAAAAGAAAGAAAAATTTAGAAAGAAGAAATCGGGTAGTTGTAAAAGGTAATCTCAAAACACTGATAGTGATGTATAGAAAAAAAATGGTTTATTTTGGACGCCCTTCACGCTTACACGAGCGAACACGTTTGATTTCAGGACAAATATAAATTTACGAAATAGAGTACAATCCTTTTTCAAACTACGTAAACAACTAACGTGTATCTTCACGTACATTTTCTGTGCTCAGGTTTATCTTCAAATTACGTGAGAGTGATTTTAGTACTTCGATAAAGATTGCTGTTACAAATTTTACAACGTGTTTTGAAAGTTTTTACTCAAACCTCAAATTATGCAAATATTTCTTACACGAGGTACACTCACTCTGTATAACGATCTAAAACCAACAAATTTTTTTTTTTTATTTCTAGAAAATCACCATTTAAGTGATAGATAAATAATAACAATACAAATTATAGTTTGTTTTTTTTTAGTTGTGGTATACAAATCTTTCTATAACATCTAATTAAAACAAAAGCAAATTGCAAAACCTAGCCATCATAATGTATCAAAGCAAGAAAAAAAATCCGATGAACTAATTAATCTTTAATTAATGAACAAATTTTTTAAGTAACGATGCTTATATTGTTTCCGAAATTAGTGTGATGGTAACTATATAATAAAAATAAAATTACTGAAATTACTGATATTCATTTTTTTTAAAGGTACAAAAGACAATAGAAATATCTCGAAATAACAATAAAGTGACAGAAGAAAAATGCATCTTCATGCCTCAGCATAATGCATTGGCAATTGGAACTGTCATTAGGTTTATCTGAGGAATTCATTTACCTACCGATGCGTTTTTGAATTTTAATTTGAGAGAGTCAAAAGAAGTCATAAGAATAGCTCTTGTGGTGCAAGCGGTAACCATCGTGGCTACGAAATGTAAAAAGAACGTGTCATTGATATACGAGAAACAGTTTTCTCTAAAAATTTTCTTTCAATAGTTTGGAAAGCTACATTAAACCAGAGCAGAATCGTCTATATTTTTTGCTTTTATAATAAAAAAAAGAAATTTAAAGCTACGAAACATACTTATAAACAACCATTACATTGAAATTATTATTTCTCAAAACTCAACATTTTTTGAAGATGCCATTTTTGTAATTCATTGCTCATAAAAGTTTACGATCTAGTTTCCATCAAGGTTTTTATATATATTTCCTGTTTTAATATTGCTCTCATCAGCCTAATATTTTTTTATTACAACGTAATTTAAACTCAAAAAAGTTTTTTCCCTTAAAACGCATAACATGATCCAGACACGCAGTAACGATATATAAATTTTTAAAGAAACGAGTTTTCTTGAAACCATAACAAAATAAATTTCAAAGTGAACTATCAAGTCAACCACAGAAGAACAAAAATTTTCCAATGGAAACAAGACCATCTGCCAAAGGTTAAATAATGTTCTAGTAAAAGCTCTTACACAGTCAACTAACTACTTGAAAAAATCGAAGATTGAGTTTCGCAAAAGAAAAAAAAGAGTGGAGGACTACAAACTAACAAAAAGAAAATCGGTTATTTGCAGTCACACGAAACAACCCAAAACAGTTTTCTTCCTTGTTTAAAAATAAGAAAACAAAAAGGGTGCCTGCCCCTTGAGTTTCGAACCACGAATGCAATATTCTAGGAGATAAACTAACCAGAAAAGAGGGGCAGAAACAAGTTGAGAGGTTTGGGGGAGGCTTTCGAAAGGAGGAAGAAACTGAAAGAGGCAATATGCACTTGAGAGTGCATAGCGGGAAAGAAGCTAGTTCAATAACACGGCTTTCCTGGATGCGGTAAAGGGAGAGGATCATTTTAAACGTTATTGATGAGGTCATCGAATGGACCTAGAGGAGGAGAGGAGCTGTTGATGATAATCTGGGTCAAGAGGAGATGCAGGAGAATCTAAATCTTCTTTCCCGCCAAGGCTAATGTTTGAAAGACACCGACTGTTGTACCGGAGTCTAAATCTCTGTTAAAAACAGTATCAATGCCGAGTAAATCCGCAAATAGGGATTATTTCCAGAGAGCTTGTCATCAGAAGACAAATGTTGGGCTTTCCCTTCGCCGTGAACGGGGTTTGTTTCACAGTTATTAGAATGCGCTCGTGACGAGGACAGCTGCGGGAATAAATTGAAAATGTCTCTTGATGTATGCGTAATCATTCTTGGTGGGTGGGTTATTGATGGTTCTGCTGGCACCAAGAAATAAAGGGTGTTTATTTTAAGTAAAAGGGAGAAATAATGCGTGCATTCTAATTGCGCTTTCGAGGTTTGATAAAATGTTTCTTTTCCGTGATGTTTGTAATGATTCGGTAAATGTAATTGCTTTCGGAGCTCTGCTAAGTTGCTTTTCCTTGTGAGATGCCAGAAATCGTTTATTTTCTTGTTTAATTCTGTAAGGAATTAATTAAGAGATAGGTGGCGCAATCAGTACTGAGAGTGCAGGAGATCATAGCAAAATACACTGCGCTCTTCCTAATTTGAACTTAGATCATCCAAATTATCGGTTGGTTTGAACTAGTGCTCAATCCCCTCAAATTTTCTGTTTCTTCTTGATAAAAAAGTTTTTAATTCAATTTTTGACGCGTTTTCGGTGGATTCGAAATCTGTTCTGCGGAATGTTGTTGAGGTTGACATGGATGAAAGTGGAGAAATCACCGAAAATGATGATAATGAAGATGACACTGAAAAAGATGACATTTCATTACAAAGGTAGACAATTAGTTATCTAAATAATTAAAAGCTACATAAAAGTTTTTTTTTAATAGTTTAGGTACATTTTTTGCAAGCATAAATTTAGGTTCATTTTGGAGGGTTACAGGAAGGTAAAACTCTTTTATTTCCAATTTCACAGTTGACAAAAATATAGTACGAACCCCCCCCCCCCTCTCTCTCTCACACACACACACACATACTAAAAGCAAAAGAAGAAGGAGGAGGAGAAAATAAAGACAAAACTTAATCCCTGAATGCGATGTAAGAAATTATTTTCCAAGAGTATTATGAAGAAAACATTTCCTAACTAATGGAAGTCTAAAATTCCAGAAATTTCAAAATAATGTCATAAAAGCTGATGGAGTTGTCATCTTTTTATTTTCGCAAAAAAAAAAAAAAAAAAAAAAAAAAAAAAAAAAAAAAAAACGACGTGAAAGGAATTTGTTTTTCCTCTTTGTCTCATCTTACATACAGTTTAGTTTCATTTAAAAGTCTCTGTTATAAACATTTGACCTTTAATTTTGTTATTCAAAGATTGTATAAAAAGTTAGATAATTTCATTTGTATATTTGAAAAGCAAATATGGAGTATACAGTCAAGCTCTTTGTAAGCTGCTATATACGTTCTTCTGTTATCAATAAATAATTTGCTTCTTTAGAAACCTGTGTGTCTCCATCCATCTTCGGGTTCTACGGCTGAGTTTATACGCAGTGCTAGAGCTTGAATACGCCACCTTACGGTGATGGGAGAGATCAGCCCAAGAGATAAGACATTGCAATTTGGCACGAATAAGGCCTTATTGGGCAGGTCATATCCTATACGTAAATGGGTCGATTTTGCTCTTACCTCTTTCAGCCGCCATTAGCCAGAGACTGCTGTGCCTCCTATGAATCATTTGATATCTTTCTTTTAAATCTTTCATATACTTTATTGATCAGTTAACTTCTATGATTCTTTAACTGGTGAAGCAAGTTATGCGTCACAACGTGTTAGCAATATTTTTAGTTAAACTTAGGTTCGCTGTTGTATTTTGCTACATGTAAAGTAAGCTAATCTAAAGAGAACTCGCATAGATATTTATTGCTAATATGTATCTCCAGACATAATTAAGTTAGATATTTGTAACAAAAAAAAAGTCAACATTTTGAATATTTTAATTTAAAATGTATTTTTTTATTATTTTTGCTCCTTTTTTTGATCGAAATAAAACTATGCAGAAAGAGACACTTTAGTAGAGTCACAGACATTGCAATAGCGTCAAAATGCCACTGATGAAATTGATTGTTTCTATAGTTATCAAACGAGCAGCGAGAATTCATCCTTTAAGATATGTCATAGCGCAATCAATACATTGCACCCTGGCAAGGAAAGTGACACGACTCAAGAAGTCAACATTGAAGAAAGTCAAGGTTTTACGCAATAGGAGTTCTAAACAATTTTATCTTAAATATTGCAATAGGAGCTGGTTGGCTTTGTCTGTATAAATTTATAATGCATACTTCAAGTTCAAAAGTTTTTCTTCCGAATAATGAAATTTTAATGAAGTGTCAATGTTGATTATATCGTTCTTACATCACCTCGCACCAGTTATGTCAGCTAACTTTGTGCGAGTTTTGTGGCAAGAAAACGCTTTAAGTTTAGATAGTACGTTCTTCCCACATTTTGAGTTATGTCACTTTCCTTTTCGGGGTGCAATTATCATGGCCGTCTGATTTAATTTTAAGAGGTGAAATAAAAACACCGATAAGTCAACATGATGCCTGGTCAGTTAAATTATGCGAAACCAAATGAATGGCATGTGTAGCAAGTCATGGTTGATCAATTCACTACTAATTTTAGTAGATTCACGCACGTTACTCTCAGAAATAACAAAGCATGATAGAAGATTGTAGTTGCAGTGTTTTTTATCAAATATACGTTGAGAAACGGGATTCAAAACTATGAAACAATACGATCCACTTTTTCAAAGCTGAGTCCAGTGACCACTTCGAGCCTTCTGTACTGCAAATTTTCAGACATGATATAAACACTGCTCAAAAAAAGAAGAAAAAATCTCTATTTATTTTAACGTCACATACTAAACACCATTTCAAATACATACTCAAAGAAAGGAAGGTTTCATGGTACCTAAAGGAACATCTGAGAAGAAAAACAATGTGAAACATTTTTTTTTTATTTATTTATATTTTTAATTCATTGCTTCCGAAGTCTCCTTCATTTTGCACGCTAGACAAAAATGAAGCAAATCCATCGTAATCTACGTTTATTTTATTTTTTTCCAGAAATAACCGTCAGTTTTGAAACAACGTTATAAAGATAAAAGTAATTGGTCATTAAAGAGTTAGGATTCAGCAAATGCTGACTCGCGACTCGTAATTTCGTAAGTTACCGTAATTTCAACTGCTACAAATTTTCAGTACGGCGCAAAAGTTTTAGCACAACCGAAATCTTTTGATAAGATGAAACTATACACCGAAAAGCTTTGAAATTTTTACTGTGTTTAAACAATCAGCTTACAAATTCATGTTTCGAATTTGGAAACAATTTAGAAAAATAAAAATAAGATTTAAAAAAAAAAAAATCAAAATTTTGCTGTAGCAAAAGTTTACGCACAAAAACCAATTATTTACATTTAAGAAAGCGTAAAAGTCTTTTAATAGTCTATGGTGTTATTATTGCATCTGATGAGCTTGAGTACGCGGTTTTCCATTGACAATACAATATTATGGGAGGTTTCGGGAGTTAGTCTGAACCAAGCTTTCTCGATTTGCGTTCTTGTAGAGGTTTCGGGAGTTAGTCTGAACCAAGCTTTCTCGATTTGCGTTCTTGTACAGAGTAATATTGCTTCCTATTCTGATATACGTCACGTGAAAAAATTCCCTATATGTTTTCTATTGGATTGAGATTTGGGTTGGGTGCTGACCAATTCATTACACTGATATTAGGAGAGGCAACTCATTTTTTTGTGCTACGGCTAGTGTGTATCGGAGCGTTGTCTTGCTGGAAAGTTCAATCAGGACCACCTACGACTTCACCAAACGGTAACAAATGCTTGTTAGGGTATTTTGACACACTTCTGAATTTAGGGTGCCCGTCATTAAACTAAGAGAAGTTTGTTCGTTGAAGCAAAAAGCGCCCCATACCATGAGCGAGTCACCACCTTGCTGCCTACTAAATATGCACTTCGGATCTTTGCTAAAGTCACCCCAATAGCATGAGAACCCATCTGGACCGTTTAAATTTCATTTTGTTTCATCTGAGAATATAACATTCACTAATCCATTCCTCACTATAATGCATGTGGTGTTTTACCCACTGCAGTCTTGCTTGCTTGGGGCACTGTTTCAGAAAAGGTTTACGAGCTAACTTTTGTATTTTGAAAAATTCTGATTCGGTTATTTATCTGCGTATGATGTCAAGCGATATTTTTGATCCAAGTCGAGTTTTTATCTGATTAAGAGAAAAATTTCCAGTTAGATCCATACTTTTAATTCTTCTATCCTCACGAAAAGTAGTTTTTTTGTTTTTTCGGCCTCCTTGAGCGATACGCAGGTCTGAATTGTTTTCCACATTTTATAACATTTTAAATACCACGTTTACACCGGTTTATAACCACTGAAATTTCCATAACGGATTTACCTTTAGCTTTCAGCTTCCAGAGTTTCGCAGCTTCTTCAGGCGAGAACTGTAGAGACTTTGGGATCTTGAAAACACTTTAAACCATTGCTACACTTTAAAATGCGTTGAAACAAACCGCACTGGTCCTTCAAGAGATATTTGCATAAAATCTGATTTGTGCATAAACTTTTGAGACACAGCCAAACATATTCGATTGTACTTTCTGATTTTCATTACGGTTATATTTTTCAAAATTTCAGACACATATTTAAGATCATACTAGCCATCTACAGTAGAAATTTGAAAGCAGCATTCCGTTGAATAGCTTTTTTTACATTCAAAAATCTACATTGTGCTTAAACTTTTGCTCCGCACTGTATAAGCCGACTTGCTATACAAGCGGCAACTACGTGCAACATCAGAATTCCAGTAGAGAGGATTTTTTTCTTTGAATCTTTTTAAGCTGTGTATAAAACCCCGCCAAGACCTGTTACTTTTTTTATTATCACGTAACAGGTCTTTGCATTTCCCTTGGAGTGTGAAATTCGTTAGCGGTCATTGGTTTTTAATAGTTTAATTATGCCAGCTTGAGTAAGGGATAACATTTCTCGTCAAAACAGCGATGAATAGCAATGAAACTCCTTGAACGACGGCGAGAGGTAATGTCACGTGACAGTCAAACAAGAACCTGTTTTATGCTGACAGCAAGAAAGCAACACAGTACTCTCCTTATTATTAAGCGTTGTAATGGCAGTTGCTGCAAAGCAATATTCTGATGTCCAATAAATGGTCAGATACTATGTGAACTCAATTACGGACAGCTAAAAAGATAAAGAAAATAAAACCCTAACATATAGTTAATTGAATTTGTTTCTGACAAATTCAAATCATACTTTTGGAATAAAGGTTGAAATAAGAACTTTTCAGACAAGTAAACCTTGGAGGTTCCTATTATACATGAATCACGTGACTGGCTGTTTACCTATCATAAAGCGATGAAAAGGCACTGAAACAATAAAAGTGAGAACAAGTAGTGATCTCTTGATTGCTCAGTCAAAAAGTAAACTAAAAAAGAATACTAAATAATAGTCTCTTAGTCCTGTCTTTCAGTCCTGAAAACAATAAATTCAATTCAAAGATTTTATGCTCCTAAAGATGACTCGAACATTCCATAAAGACTACATGAAATTTCAACTGCAGATGCCGAACTATACCTTTGAGAATCATCTTAACAATATGAATGAGTAATTGAGATGACAAATCCAATGATATGCCAACAACTAGTCGGAGAGCATTCCGCCATGTTTCCCTATATGTCCCTACAATGCAACTGAGATTGTTAGGCTACGAACTCTGTGGACGGAGGAGCCTAAATCGACAATCTGAGGATTGGATGCCTTGTTTGCTAAAGAGAGCGTAGATTAGTTCGCCCTGTGTCAGCTTAAACTCGTCAAAGGACATAACATTTGCTGAAATACATTCCGGCTGTGGTGTTCGATGTTACGCTTTCGTGACTACCATCAAATATTTGAAAATACAACAGTTGTGTTTGCTCAAAAAGTAGTACATTATATGAAGCGTTTAGTATCAAAATCGTTTAGTATCATATTATTATCATATTATATGAAGCGTTTAGTATTAATCCTGCAAAAGTTTTAAAAATTTTAAAGGAGAGACAGAAAACATTTCACGCTCTGTTCATTTAGTTTTTCCAAAAGATTTTCTTTTCATTAGAAAAATATTCGGTGTGCGAGTTCAATTTTGTTTTACTTTTAAAGTTAATAGTACTGTCGAACTATTCACAACTAAGAATAATTTGGATTAATCCGGTTTCAAAGTATTTCGGTTTTATTTTGTTGTTAGTTTTAAATTTTCCATTGAAATTCCAAGTCTATTCATGGGGTTTCTTACTTTTATGCCATGTACTAGCCTGTGAAATCAAAACTGCGCGATGATTAAGTAAATAATAGTAATGTTGTTGTGTTACACGTACGTTTTCACAAAGGTGATATGGTAAAGGAGTGGATTGCATTGGTTATGAAGTAAAACGGGTTTTGGGCATCGGTTTCAACTTGGCTGAGATTTCTTCCAAATTGCTTTGCGGCTGGATTAGTGTCGAAAAAACACTTTTAAAAATTCATTAATTATCTGATCAGTGGGTTGTCTGATCAGAGTGGTAGTCAATACTGATATCAATGTATACTTTTTCTTAATATGACTTAATGCTAAGTTTTTCTTAATATGAATTGGCAACTGCAACGTTTTTCCTGTACTAATCAAAGGAGAAAGAAAAAACAAGATCTTCATTAGTTGTGAGATTTGTCTAATAAACCGCTCATCACATTCACTTTCCTCTTGTTTTCTTTATTTTTTCCTAATAAGGAAGAAATAGTTATGGACTACTAATAAACAAAAATATCTGCTCACTGACAGTAAAAGTAATGGTAAGAACTATATCATTAGTCATAAATGTACGGTCAATAACTTATCTTACGTTATAAAAGATGGTAGAAACTGCATATGAAGCAATCTTGGACAACCAAGAATTAATTATCTTCAATACAAAAAAAAAGAAAGTGAAAGGTAATTATCTTTAATATAAAAAAAAGAGAAGAGGGAAAAGATAAAAATCAACAAACAAAATTACCGGAAAACTGAGTTTATTTCACTAGAACTCAACGAATAAGAAAAATTCAATAAGTATTGCATAAGTTAGACTATATAGAACTAAAACAAAAAGTAATAACAGAGAAATACATGTGTGAGAATCAATAAGTACCAAGTAAGAGTTCAATTTCTTACAAAATAAATAAGGACTTAAAATTTATTGCAGTAGCAAGAAGTTAGTTCGATATAGTTAACCCTCGGAATATAAGATATCGTTCAAAGAATATAGTCATTAACAGCCTGGGTAAAGCAATATTGCTCTTTAATGGCCCCAGTGACCCCTCACTGACCATGGCATCTACTTTAACCGCGCGCAATCAGCTAATAGTTGGTTAGACCAACACGTAGAGCCTAAATATATCTGCTGCTGTCAGTGGCAGATGATTCATTCCTTTGAGACGGAGTGAGTTTCGTAGGGCTAATGTGATTTAGCAGAGCTGGAAAAAATATATGTTGGTGATCATCAACGTGATTTATTTAATTGCGGTATGGAAAAGATGGCTTTAAATAAAAATGTAATTACTTGAAGGTTTGCGTGTCATAAACAATTAAATATAGCTTTTTGGGATGACTTCTGGAGTGTTCCGCATGTGAAAAAATTTCGTTATTATAAATGACGCTTCTTTGTTGCAATGTACTTTTTAGGGGAAAATCTCGTACTGGTTATTTTCATCTTGATTAATGAGAATTTTCAAATTAATGTTGTACTGAAGAAGATACATTATTTTTATAACTAAAATTAGTTTAGTATTTAATTTTGTAACACAAAAGCCAAAAGAAGAGAAAATTTTGTTGAAAAGTTGCAAACATAAGTTTTAAGAAGAAAAATATATTATTTTTTGGCACACATAAGATCCTTAGGAGGAAAAATAGGGGGAGGAAGTTTAAAAAATGTAAATAGTTATTAGATTAATCCATTAAAAAGTAGTTTGAATAATTGATTTATTATTGATCTTTTGATCTTAAAGTTTTGATTTTGCGGCATTTACACAACTCTGTTTGCTGTGCGTCAAAAGAGGTGTCATGTAAAACAGCAAAGTTAATTTTTTTTGTGCAAACTTATACTTTTTTGTGTTTCACTTCAATTGGCCTTTTGAGTTTTTACCTTTCTTTTAGCATCACTTTAAACCTATTCGTAACTTCAAAAACCTTCCTTCAGTTGTAAAATAGTACTACTGTAACAGTAATGCTTAAAATTAAATTAGCAAACATATTCAACACAAAAGAATTAACTAAGCTTATAAAAGTAATATTTACGTCAAACGTATTAAATTATATTATTCCTTTCAGGTTATTATCTTTTAACTAAATGATATATTTATAAAAGTAAGTTATTGTTTTCTTATCAAAGTTCAATAAAACACAAACATACTACACATGTTACAAAGCAGCATGTTGCATGAAGTAACTTAAGCCAACAAATTCAGAAGTTAAAAGCAGTAGTAGAAAATGCTGCAATGTCTATGATAATCACGGCCGTTCTTTGATCGTTCGATCATCAACTCTTATGAGCTCATTTGAACTTTAGAAAAACTAAATTGTTACACTCTTCGTGGAACAGAAAATAAAAATTAGTTGAATTCAGTGTTTAGGGATACCGAAGGAAGCACATGATTGTTACAAGGATCCTTTGACCCGGGAATTTAGGTATCGAGGGGGAAATTTGAATAGTTAAAGAAATTCGTTTTGTCCAAGAAGTTGAAAGTAGTCACAACAGACTAATATTTTCCAAAATCTAATCAGTCTCTCTGATTTGGTTGTGTTTATGTAGAAACCATTTAGCACTCAACGAAATGTAAATTCCAAACAACTTAATTATTTTTTTAAGAAAAGTTTTTTTATAATAAAACACACTACGGGATCCATGAAAACAACTACATTGTTAAAAAATTTCCGGAAAATTTACGGTAATTGTTACTGGCATCCATGTTGCCAGTAACTATTACCGTAAAAATCAAATGTTATTGTAAAATTTTACGGTATCCTCGGTAGGCCGCAGCAACTAATTGGCGCTGGGATCGCTTATTTCTCTGGTATAAATTACCGTAAAAATCAGCTATGCGTTAGTCCGCCATTTTACAGTAACAATTACCAGAAAATCTTCCTGAATTTTTAACAGTGTATTTTTAAAGAATGTAATTGGTTGAATTCAAAAAAAACTAATGAAACCAACAAAAGGGTCGTGCTATTTCAAAAGTAGGGACATGAATTCATAAAAATATGTTTTACACCCATACATATTTTCTAATTCTAAATTTAAAGATTTATTAATTTTGATTTTTTGTAGCAAAATTGCTATAAAAAACTTTCCTACAAGTGAAATAGAGCAATCGGGTTTTAAAAACTGTTCCAAATTCATAGAAAAAATTTAAACGAAATTTTTATAGTAATACAGAAAAAGTATTTTTCTTTTTTCTTTTAGTTTTCTCGAAAATTTCTGGAAAAAATTAATTTAGCCCCAAACGTCTGTACTGAAAACTTGAACCTTGCTCGTAGCATTTGCCCAAAATAGATCTTAAGTATCCATATAAACGTAAGGTCACGTTCCTTGTATTTCCATCTCAAGGAAAAAGAATATCTCAACCTCTTCAAATAAAAAGGGAACTTGTTTCGTAACCAGTTATATTTTGAGCACTTATCTTTGTAATCAAACAGTAATAATGTGTTGAACTATTTTTACTTCAATCGCATATTCTAAATAATACTTTCAACAATTGTGTTTCTTCATACAGCTTTAAAATATAGGTGTTCCCTGCTTTTGCCGACATAAAATTTCCTTCCACTCAGTGTTTCAGTTTCAACCTTAACTTTTGATATATTTATGGGGGGGGGGATTGTAAATGTCGGCAAAAAGTAGGGTTAATGGACATGTGTATTATTCAATAGCTCTTAAATTATTTGGTGTCCTCATGAAGAATTCCCTTCTGGAACGAAATTGACATTTTGCTCCTCGTTTGAAGTCTTCAGCAGCTAACTGACATTAGCTACAGAGTGGAAGATTTCCGTGTCATAAGCTCGTGTTTAAGTCCTGACTAGGACATTGATAATATTGATTACTATAGCACTTTCTCCGTTCATGTCCTAGCGGTTTGAATCTCATTTTATGCTTAACATCTCCTATTGGTTCATACGGAGACTTCGTGCTCAAACTGTTTAACCAAGTAAAGGTGCAGAAGATGACCAGTCATTTGGTTTACAACCAAAGTACCTAAGAGCTTCTTGAGAATCGTGTTTCAGTTTGATTGCCATTTATTTAAGAGGTCTCGTCAGAAATCGATTTGATATCGGGATCCTGACATTTAAATAACATGAAGTTAAATTATTTAATGTAAGCCGCCTTCGACGGCTAGGTGGTTTGCCTTTTTGCTCAGTTATTGGTGTATTAATTGTGGACACTTGTTCGGGGTCACAAGGAGCACCTTTTTTTTTTCGAAGTACCAAAGAGCTTCTTGAGTGTCACGTTTTCAATTTGATAGCCATATCGTGAGAAATCGATATTATATCGGAATCCTGACACGTAAATAACGTACAGTTAAATTATTTAATATAAAAGCTGCCTTTGACGGATGGGTGAATTGCCTTTTTGCTCAATTATTGGTACTCTACTTGTTCGGGATCACAAGGAACACCTTTTTCTCAAAGTACCAAAGAGTTTCTTGAGAATCACATTTGCAATTCGACTGCCATTTATTTTTGAGGTCTCGTGAAAAATCGATTTGATATCGGGATCATGACACGTAATTAATATAAAGTTAAATTATTTAATATAAGACGTCTTCAAAGGCTAGGTGGTTTGCCTTTTTGTTCAATTGTTGGCACATTAATTGTGAACACTTCTTCGGTTTTTCAAGGAACACCTTTTCTTCAATAAAAGAGACGTGAACCTAATGGATATGCTAAAGGCATCCGAGGAACAGAAAAAGTTGAAGATTAACAAAACAATCAATGAGAAAATTATATAACATCAAGTAGGAATGCAAACAATATTCAGAAGTTTTCTCACAGGTATAAAAGTAAGCATGAAAAGATTAGATTTCCGGAAAAAACAAGCCAATACGACAAAATCAAAAGACAATTTCAAAAACTGTGAACCACAGAGAAAAGTAGATTTTTTTTTCATTTGTTCTTTATTCAATACTGAATTTTTGTTACTTAAAATATTAATTTCCGCCTCTGTTCCTTTTCTGGATATCTATCATCTATAACTTCACATCTCTTGCATTGAAAAATGAGTCCTTTGTAACCCCAAAACGCGAGTCTGCAGTTCATATGCAATTTCGTGTGCTACACCGATGTTTAATCATTCTCTATTTTTGTTGCCTTTCAGCAAAATTTCCCCTAAAACTCGAAGAACGATTAAAGCCGCCGAAAATTCCATTACCACTTGAAACACTTAGCATTCGTTCAGCAGACCTCAGGAAAAATCCTTTGATTGGTCTAATAGAGTTCCTCGTACTCAAAACATTTTCAATGTTCAATGAAAAATCAGTAGTTCTGCTAAGTAAATTATCGTTAGAACTCTGAATCATGATTCAGACCATCTTCAGATGTTGCTCTAAAAGACAAAGTCGATTCTTCCGCCTGGAGACTAGACAAATGATTTGGTAGTTGGAGCACGACTCGTTGACTAGAGAAGCCTTGTCTTTCCAATAAAAGGTTTGAAGTTCTGCTTATTCTGTAGTAAAGATCGATGGATTTTATAGATTGGATAGATCTTGAACTGATCACTAACACCAGCACGTTCCACGTAACTCTTGAAAATTTCCCGATGACTACTTCACCGTTCATCTTAAACTTTAGTCGAGACAGGTTGTTATCTTGTTTTATTCTGATAAGAACCAATCACTGATGCCTGCCGTTGTCAAGCCATGTCCATTCTTTAATTCTGCGAGCAAAAATAAAAATAATTATTAAAAAATTTTAAAAAACAAACAGCAAAAGAAAGAAAGCTGCAATCAAAACATAAATGTTTTCATTAAATTTATCAATTGTAGCACTTCTAACTTAAACGCTAAGCAGTAAGTTACCATTCCTAAGCCGGGGCTATAGCCATTATACTATCAGCCCAGTATAATGCATGTAGCCCTGGCTCAGCCCTGACCATCCAGAGACTTCAGCTTCATCCTTGTTATGAGCTCATCACTCTGGAATAGGGAGTAACCGAGCTGGAGCCAGATGTCATCGCACCCAAACTTTGTCTTCAATTTCGAGTTGAACCGCACCATGTTTGCGGACTTTTGCTGGTGAGATAAACTTATTCTTCTATCAGTTTCTTGGCACTCTTAGCTTCAGATGACATCTGCCTCCAACTTGAATATCCCCTATTCCACTCAAAATATCAGCACTATTGAAAATCAAGGTTTAAGCTATACTACTGCTATTTAATTCCCTCTCAAATACCACAATGTATACATCAAACTTTTCATAGATTGAAATTGGGGTATTTCAGTTTTTTGACAAATGTAGATTCCTTTACATGACACTTTTTTCCCATAACTATTTAATTTGCTGTTTGATTAGCACATTATTTAATTTTGAGTTTTTCCTACCATCCCACAAACTTAAATTAAAATAATGAGCTAAATAATCGAACAGTAAATCAAATAATGGAAAAGAAGTTTCATGTTACAGACTCTACACATTTGTCCAAAATACTGTGAAATGACCCAATTACAGATTGGTTTTCTTAGTCTAATTCAATAGTGTATTATTAAAGCTTTTTTTTTTTTTGTTAAGTGAGGAAGTTTTGAAGATTTGTCGGTATTGATTTTCTGGTTATACCGACAAATCTTCCTTACTTAACTTCACTAATTTTGCTAATTTTGCCCCAATACTGTGCCAATCTGCATAGTGACAATCAGTACACTGAATCCAGTGCTTAAATAAATATCCTCAGGGAATTTTCAAAGTTTTAAGGTGTAAAACTATTATTGTCCATGAACTATGTACTTTTGAAATGTTGCAGAGGGTAGCTAAACTATTTTACTCAAACAAACTTTTCTGTATTTTTATTGTTTATTATTTACTTCCTTTTACAAAAAAGGGAGTATTGTATTCGCGAAAAAAATTTCACTCAAAAATCGACCTTAATTTAAATTTTGCTCACCCCCGAATGAGTGTTGAGTCTTTTTTTTTTTTTTGACTCGACCACACGTGGATAAGTGCCTAAGACCGTATAGATACACGAAATATCCATTTTGATGATTCCCGAGTTAGTTACAACGAGTTTTCTCGTGACGTCTGTATGTACGTATGTATGTATGTGCGTAAGTGCGGATGTGCGTATGAGCGTATGTATGTCGTATAACTCGAGAAAGGTATGTCCTAGGAATTTGAAAGTTGGTACGTAGACTCCTAGTGGGGTCTAGTTGTGCACCTCCCCTTTTGGTTGCCTTTAGTTAAGTTTTAGTTGGCGACAAATTTGGCATTTTTTTTTATCTGGTTTTAATTTGGCCACTGTCGGTGATATTTAGAAAGTAAACTGTTGAATCACATTAAAATTACCAGTAATGGGAAAATGACATTAAATTGGTGTAAAAGGATGTCATGTGATCTACGCATCAGCTCGTTTTATGTCATGATTTTATTATTTGAACACATTTTAAAGTTTATTTAAAATACGAATTAAACATATTAACCGTAAAGTACCTTCTTATCGATGCTATAAATAGGTAAATAAATAATTATTTCATATTTAGTGACTCCTCCTTTTGCTGCTATCACGGCTGGGATACCGCGCGGCATGCTTTCAGTGCATGACATGGCTACTTGTTGCAGTCTCGGAGTATTGTGTCATATGCTTTGATGATATTCTCAATCACACTCACAAGAAGAAGCTTCTAACTTGAACTTTTAACGGACACTAACGTCTGTCATATTCAAAATAATAAAACGAAAGCAAAAGTAAAGTACTGCCAGAATAAACTTGAAACTTTTACATAAACTTTAAAATGTGTTCAAATTATAAGACTATGTAACAGCAATAAAAAACAAAATATAAATACAGAAAAGTTTGTTTGAGTATAATAATTTGGCCACTCTCCGCCATACAACACCAAAACTCTTCTTCGTGTAATTGCTTTAATTAATTACTCAACTTGCGATTATTTGCTATTCAATTTACTAAAATACTTCCCAGTCAGTCTTCCCAGATACGTATATCAAATGAAGGAAATTGAATCAAAAGCAGATAGGTTCGCATTTAAATCTCTTTAAATATTTACTTTAAGGTATATTTATTTCACCCCATCCTCAAACCCGTTGATGTTAGAGATAAATTATTTTACGAAAAACTTAATTCATTTTCTAAGTCAATTTTCTAAAATTCTTCAGATTCACCTTACGTTAATTAATGGGAAAAAATATTTACAAAAATTAAAATGTCAAACAAGTAAATGAATTTCTTGTTTACTATTTTATTTTCAGATTGTACCAAGAGTGTTTATTGTTGTAGCCTAATATTTGATTAATTTATGCAACCTTAAATTACCATACGTAATTTAACTAATGCAACGAGTCATATTTACATAAAACATCGCTTTGAACCAATGAAAAACAAAATTCTTAACTTCAGGTTTTTAAATTCACTGCTTGAAATTTAAAGAACATTTTTCAAAATATGTAAGTCAAGTCATGCTTCCTTCCCAGTTAAATTTTAATTCTCACGTAGAACTGAATTCTAATTTCATAAGCCTTTGCAATTTTAGTGAAGAATTCGCCATGAAAATATCTTTTAACCGATCGATAAAACTTTTGCTATAACGTATTTTATAAAATCAAGTTTTCTCTTAATTATTATTTTTTTAATTTATGGTATGAGCATAAAAGGAGTGTATTACGTAACGCCATTTACATTTATATCAACAACTTTTTTTTTTTGAGAAAAATTCTCAAATTACCAATGAGCGCATAATAACCAAATACTTATTAAGACTTTCGATTTCTTTTATTGTCTTGGAGCTGTGTCTGATGCATTCTATTTTACTTTATCCCTAAATTAATCCTTTAGCACTTTTATGTATCGTCGCCTCAGAGCTACACTAAAACAGCTGATCCCATTAATAACACTAAGATGTCCTACTGTTGCTCTGAGGCGACGATATGTGGAGTAGATTGTTATAGAAGAAGATTCAGCTTTCCTGTTTTACTTCGTGTTATTTGGAGACGGTGCTGTATGGTTACGAAAGCATTTGCTGACTCAGAGGGTTTCAGAAACAAACACATTAAGGATACATGGAACATTAAGAACTATCTAGTATTCCAAAGTGTTCGACACGCCATTTTGTAAAATGAACCTTTTAACTGACAGACAAAGCATGGTCAGCTAAAAAAGGACCACAAGCAAACTCCTCTGATGCGTTTTATGCTGAACATCAATATTCAAATCGTATACGTAATAGCAGAAAAAGTTTTGAATATTGCTTGCAAAAACTTTTGATAAAATTCATCTCCCAAACATACTGAGTCCTCTTGCGAGGAATGCAACAGTGGCTTGCTGTCAACTCTCACCACACTGTACCATGGGAGACTTTATTGCGTAGTTCATGATATTCCTTCGTGATGGAAGCTCCAAACAGAGAAAAAACTTCAGTATTTCATATTTCCTGACTATTTCACATTAACCTGCTCTCTCTACCTTTCATTTTATCTTCCCGTCTAAAGTCAAACTGACTAAAATTTGTTACCTTATAGCAAATCTTAAGTAAAAGCCAGTAAAATTTAAAAGGGATCTTAGTTTACTTAATATGTTTTTTTTAATATTCTTAGAATTCTCTATTTGATAAATTTATTATCCTATAAAATCACTATTCGGCACAATTTCAATGTCTTCCACGTCATACCTAAACCATATTTTGAATTCATAAAATTTCTCCAACTTATAAAGTCTAGTATCACGATGTGACATGTTTTTAGTGTCCTCCTCGCAATAACTAAAATTAGTTTAAACTTGTAATATGCTCTGATTTAAAGAATTTTCCTTTAAAATAAACTTCACTGAGGTTTTTTTTTAATTTTATTTTTAACTTTAAAACAAATTTGACTCTCAAATACAAGTGAATTTGTGTGTAAAAAGTGAAGATATCCGTTTCATTTTGAGAAGTTTTTATTATCAAATAACTAAAACTTATTTTTTTACAGTTACGTGTAATTTTTCTATTTTGAAGTTTGGTGCAAATAACTAAAAATAAGACTTTTTCAAGCTATGAAAAACACTTGATGATTTCTTCTTTAAAAAGAAAATTTTTTTGAATCTTTTTGAATTCATTAACTGTTTATTATTATTTTCTCGAAACACATATCAATGGATTGCTGTACTGTATTTACTACGACATGAAAAAGGATAAAAAGACAAACTTTTCTGTAAAACTTAAAACGTGAAACTTGTCGAACTACTTTTAAATATTTACCTTTAAGTTATAAAAATGTATCAATTGCGCTAGTTTTAAAAGAGAACGTTCAGTTTTATGTCTGGCCCCCCCCCCCCCATTTGTTTATTTTCAAACAAAATCCTTTTTTAAAAAATTACCGCAAACTTAAACTAAATCTGCTCTTACTATTAAAGTTTCTTCCCAGTTTTGCTTGCCAAATGATTTATGCATATTAATTCGTATGGTTTTTCTCAAAAGCAAATTTAAAATTAAAAATAATTATGCGAATCTCCGAAAGAAAGATCACTTAAAAAGGGCATAATTGCACGGCGTTAACAGCAGCAGAGTCATTTACATCGCACAAAGCAAAATAAACATTCCCGTCCAAACAATAAACCCGTAAAAAGAAGAGTCTCGACACCAGCGGAGCACAATCTATCATCCGTATTAAAATAAGGATCTTCAGCATGAGCTGAAATGAGACGAGACACCCCTTTCAACGTCCGACTTATTGATCGGCTCAAATTTGAGACGCAGCACACGTCATCTATTATCGCCGCAAGTGGCAATGACACTCCTAGCAGGTTGTGAAGATACCATAGCCCCGAAAGGTGCAGACAGGAAGAGGGTTTGGACGGGAAGGCTTGTTTTAGAGCGATATTATAAAAAGAGCGCTGAAAGTGCGTTTAAAAGAGTAAAAAGGAATTTTTAAAATGCTTCAGAAACGCCAGCTGACTCAATGCCACCGCGGATTTTAAATCATCCCCGTTTCGTTGCATGTGTTGTTAGGTTGCTAATACTATTCATTGTTGGATTTTGTAAGGAGTTGTTTTAATGTGGGAAATACGTAAAGTCAGAAACTTACTGTGAAGATCAAATAAAAGAAAGCATTCGTATTTTTATTTGCAATTTACAGTAAGGATAATAAAATATATGATTACTACAAAAGCAATTTTAAAACCTTTAGAAATTCTTTGAATATTTTTTCTCATACAATGTATCTTTTTCAATGCGAAATAACTATTTTGATATTTTTAATATTATTGAGCTAGACTTTTTTTATTATTATTATTCTTATGAGGCATGAAGAAAACATAATTTCAAAATAAAACTGATGCGATAAAGCGAAAATGATGTTATAAATTTTTGAAAACCCGGAAATATGTCACCGAATTTTTCGTCGAAAGTGAGATGCCAAATCCAGTGTCGGTTTAGCGTAATTTGCCGAGATTCCCATAGAGCCTCAAGTTCAATCACTAGCGAGATTTCTACTGATAATCTCTGTAAAATTGTCTCTGCAAACTAAGAGAAGAAGGTATTTAAAATTAAATACACTTTGGTGATTTCAGTTTGTCTGCTTTAAAAAAAAAATCTTTGTGTTTTTTTTTTTCAACAATATCTTTTATATGATATTGCAACTGCACATATTTCCCACCGCACGATCATTTAATACATGTATATTGATGATCGTTTCATGCATCATTGGTCGCATGCACTTTATAAATATTATATTTTATTATTTTTCCTTTTGGGTAATAAGTTTGTGTAAATACAAAATCTAAACAGATGGACAGAAATTTGTGAAAAGTTATAACTTTAAAAACATAATCAATTACAGAGCATAGAAGTGTAAAAAAAGAAAAAACAGAAAAACCTTTATAAAAATTTAAAAAAATTTTAAAAAAAATGAGAGCAGACTTGATTGAGAATACTTAGTTTTGCCAAAAACATTTTTTTCTACCAAAATGCATTTTTGACATCCATTAACGATGATGATATCACATTCTTCGAGTTTATTTTGGCTAATTTATATTTATTTATTTATGTATTTATTTTTATTTATTTTATTTTATTTTTTATTTATTTATTTATTTATTTATTTTGACGGCCACAATTTAAAGTAGAGTATTGATACGACAACTTGTTGTTTTTGTATAAATTTTTAAAATGTGTCAAGGACTTTTCTTTTAAAAATAGCCTGTATTCTGTAGATCTCAAAACCACTTGATTGAAAGAAATATATGTGGTACAGTAACAGTGTACTTTTACAACAAAATAATGTGATACATAGTAACAGTATCAGTAATATAGCAGCTAAAAATGTATTTCTAAAAACACGATGTGACATGTAAGACTTTAAGGAAAAACTTTGTGCAACGTAATGTGACAATGAAATTACACAAACCACTGAGACTTCTGTAAGAATGAAAAACTTTTAAGGCTTGGATACCTAAATAAAATGCATGTTTTATGATTATTCGGGTATATCAAAAGAATTTTATTGCAAAAAAACGATCATTAACGTAAATAATATTTGAAAATAAATTGAAATTTTTAATTAACCTTTTATTTGCATACATAATGCATGAGAAATCTTCTAACTAAAAAACAGCTTCCTATGCAAACTACATTTTTTCGGGAAAATTAGAGATAAATAAATTACCCAAAAGGTTTCCTCTTCCTTCAACAAAGAACATCATGCATCTTCTAGAAACGGAATGTCAGGAGCTAAGACTTAATTTAAAGTTCTTTGGTTGAACGAAACTCCTACGTCTTCTTCTCTTGGTATTCAGTGCTAAATAAAGTGACCTTAATTTGCGTAGCGCCCTAGAACTTTCGGTTTTCGTTTAAATGTTAACCTCAGTCTCTGCTCTTGAAATTATCCGTTTAAGCTTTGAAAGATTAAATTAACTCATTTGTTTCAGCATGTTATCCATCAACGTTAAAAGAAGCATGTGATGCGTCTGGTATAAAAACCCAGTTTTAGGAACGAAGCAATACCACTACGAATATTGTAGATACTAATATATATTTTAGACTAACTCAGCCTTTCAGCGTTGTGACAGTTGTCTATAAACTAAGAGTTAGAAATATTTCACGATTATACAGGGTGCCTGAAAAGTCATTGACACTTTCTTAAAAATTCATAGAAAAGCAACAAATTGCAATATAAATTTACAGGTTCACGATTTTTCTTTTAATTATTTGTTTCTAGTCACTAACATTGCATTGCTGACTTTGAAAATCTGAAAATGCCATTCGCCCAAGTAGGCTTCACTGTGTCCTCATTCCTTGCTGGCTAGAAAATGGGACAAACTTGAGACCGTTTAGATGTGGTTTGAGCAGCAAACGGTGCATACATTTAACTAATGAAAGGTTTTCTGTTTAATAAAATGTTTAAACACTTCACATGACGTTTGTTTTCTCACTGTGACGCCACATTTAAACACAATTTGGAAGTTTTACGATTTCAAAAAAAAAAAAAAAAAAAACTTCGCGAATATTTGAACTATTCTTGTGCAAACCGTATATTTGTACGACAATCTACTGCTTTTCTATGATTTTTTTTAATGTTTCTTGGACTTTCAAACTCTCTCTTTTATTTATACAACTATTTAATATTACTATGCTTGAATGTAGCGGAATTATGTAGTTTCAAAAAAAAAAAAGAATGTTTTCGTAAAATTTAAAAAGTAAAAATAAATTCAATATTAAGTAAATATTAAGGATTAAAAATTTTTGAATGCGTGGTTTCAGAAATGGGGAAATTTGTGTCTGTCTGTCCGTCGATTTGTTTACAATTCGTTCTAAAGTGTTATTTCATTTGTAACCAAAGTTTCTACTCGACACTTACGTTATATGTTTATTTTTAATGGTTTTATCTCCTAAAATAATATATTTGATTTAGTTTGGATCCTATGAACAACTGAGAGAGAGAGATATACGACTACTGTTGGAAAATCGGTGTTGACATACCGAAACGTAGGCAAGTTTAGTTCTGAAAGTACTTCCCGTTTGTGCTTTCAGCAAGAGCTTGTTTTGCTGAGCGCAACATAATAAATATTCCAAAAATATTTTGTAAATTTTAAAGCAATATACATACACTCCAACAGAAAGCAGACTTCATAATTTCTGCACACATTATTTTAAGCATTTCAACTTTAAGAACGTTTCCAGAAATAAGAACCCAGCCAAGCTCCAATATGTGCTTAATATTTGTTCTTAAAATATGTCTGAATGATCCAATCGATTTTCTTCTAAAAATCTGACTTATATATTTATTCTCCCATTCCTAAAGCTAACACTTCAGGAAATTTAATCCGATTTTCCCATTTTTCGCTATTTATTCACTCAATAGAATCATTTTTCCATTTGACAATAGATCGTTTTATTTTCGGAAAGACAAAGCGACTATTTCTCAGAATTACTTAAAAGAATTCTCAGAAGGTTGATTGAATAATGTAACAACGTGTCTTAATCAATTCTGCAATTTCTAATACGTTAAGTCTTGCGATGATTTTAAATATGAAATTTATCTCAGTGGAACTCCGTCATACTAAACAAAAGATTTGCTCACATTGTTCAACGGTAATTATGTATGAGCAAAATAAATTGCTTCTGAGGATAAATAGAATGATTCATGTTCGAAAACGTTCTCACAACGAATGTTCCTTTTATGAATTCTGATTCGATGATGTAATAGCAGGGTGAACATTTAAAGGTTAAGGATGGTTTTAAGACATTTACAGATTGATTGTTCCACTTAACTTTTTCAGATTTGTATCCTTTTTTAGAACTTTTTAAAGTTGAACATTTAAAAAAAAATCAGAATAGAATTAACATAGTTAAAATGCTGCAATTAATTTAGTTTTGTACAGTCATGGAAAAAATTTGAAACACTCTTAATCACTTAGCTGCTCTTTTTGCTACGGAAGAGAGAAAAGAACTGTCTGACCACGGATTGTATAGAAAGACAAACATCCGTTTTACAGCCGAAAATGGACAAATCTATTACTTTTAGCGATGTCAGCTTTTTCAGAAGCAGAGCCTCATTCAAATGAGCGGAATACACGCATCAAATTTTTACTTCCCCCCTCATTCAGATAGATTCGTCTCATCTGGACGTTTGAAAATTCCATACAATCCGTGGTTGGACAGTACTTAAGAGAGCATGAACTAGTGTTTTCAGGAACACACCGATAGGAGGTCACTGGAGGTCATTCGAACCTCTCAAAAATTTTCCTTAATCAGCAATTTTTTCTAATGTTTCAACAAATAAATGTGGTTGAACCCAATATTGCAACATTGAGATTTTTTTTTTCTTTCTTAAAATTAATTTCAATGATGCCTAAAGTTCATTCTCAACACATGTTATGTACGTATGCTTTGTGTGCATATTTATATTTTATTGTTCGGAAAAACGTTGAATTTCATTCGACAAATAGCGAATTTCCTAACTCCCAAATATTTTAGTTTGGGTCGCCCCTGGTAGTCTTCTTTTAAAAAACGGCTTGTTGAAATAAAATTTTGATAAGGAACTATGTGCAAACTAAAATGAACACCAAGTTTAAATTTTTAAAAATAGAAACCGCCTTTTTTTTACTTTATAATCGAATTTTTAAGGAAAAATGAAGCCTGTGTACACAGCTGAATTGCATACTATCCGGTAGAAAATATATTAACGAAAACGATTTCACAAAAGTGCAGTTACCACCACCGCATGCAAAGTAGAGGAATGTGGGGGCAAAGTGAAATAGTTGAGATAACTTACTTTTTTCAAAATGAACCAGCTGGAAATTTGTTCTGAAAATTATGCTACATAAAGCAAGAACAATATATTTTGTAATACAACTGGCATTGAAACATCACTTTTTATTTTGGCAGTAAATTTGTACCTCCAAAAAATAGGTGGACATTTTACACTTCTGTTTTTCATGGGGCAAATTGAAAAAAAAAAAAATCTAATGAAATATTTTCTGTTCGTTTGTTAAAAATTTTTTTGATGAAATAAATAAGCAAATAAAATAATGAATGATTAAATGAAAAAGTAATAAAACAATAAACGAATAAATAAATAAGTTAATAAATGAGAAAAAATAAGTCAGTTAATAAGAAGGTAAATAAATAAGAAAATAAGTAAATGAATGAATAAATAAGAAAGTTATTAAATGAAGGAATGTAAATGGAATAATTGATGAATGAATACATAAGTGATTTAATAAAGGATTGTATTAGTAAATCAAACTACTCCACTATGCCCACCTGTTTTGCCCTGCATGCACTTGGCTAACTGTACAAAGCATTCAAAATACAAATAAGCCTAATATTAGACAAATAAATATTGCGACGAATATTAGTAAGTCTCAATTAATATTTAAAATGTTAATAACAAGAACTTTACCATTGAATAATCTTACATAATTAAAAACTGTGCGTATGTACTTATCTATCTATCTATCTATGTATCTATCTATCTATCTATCTATGTCCGAGTTCCTTCTCCCGAACGCCAGTAAACTGACCATTGAACCACGTATCGATGGATTTGTAATTTTCCCGTCTTAATGTTTGGCTATCTAACGTAATCCTCCGATAATAATTAGCGGATACATCAATTAAGAACTATTAATTAAGATACTTAGATTTTGAAAGAAAATCCCTATTTTTCGAAGGCTTTCCTCCATTCAAATTATTATTCAGTGCTTCATCTCAACTTTTCGTAACAATGGTTTTACTGAAATTTGTAGCGTGGAGAAAATCATTGAGAAGAAAGATCTGTTTGTTGCCATTTTCTTTCTCGAATATGCAGAAATAAAATTCTAGGATTTATTTTGAGGCTTTTCCTGTAAACGGGAGATTTAAAATGTTTCCTTTTTTGGTTATTTTTCCAGAATCTGCCGCAAAATTTTACTGATTTTTTTTTTTTTTTTTTCTGCTCAAGCGTGATTGTCGAACACTTGACATAACTATTATTTTCGAGGTACACCGTACAAAGCCGGGCGACGCAGCTAGTACCAAAAAGGTTTTTTGACTTAAAGCAAAATATTACAATATGAATATCAATTTTTGAAAAAAATCCTTTTTATCATATTCCTTGATTTTTTTTTCTTGTCTGGAATAGACAACATGTGGAACTACATTGTCAAAATATTACTAGATAAGTGACGCTGAAAGCAGAGAAAATATTTCACTTCGCCCCAAATTCCCCTTTTATTACTTTCAAGGTAGAAGATTATCAAACAACGAAAAAGAATCTAACGAAACAACAAGCTGTTTGCAGAGAAAATAACTAAAGCTATTTTCATAATAAGTACATTTTCAGTACCGTAAAGTGGGGCTACTTGAGCCTCCAGGGGCCCCTTGAACCCATGAAAAAAAAAAGTGTTTCAAGTCCGTCCTGCTTCTATATAACTCAATGTATAGACTTAAAAAACCTTCTCCATGACAGGTAGCAGTACTAGGTAACTAGGTAGAGGCTGGAGCATGAAACAAAGTTTCTGCTATTCCCGCCTTTTTCTGATTGATTTTATGATTGCAAGTTGTCTAAACAGTTGTTTTTTGTGTCTGCAACCTTTCACATGTAAGTTCATGGAAACACCTGATATCATCAAGGTCAAGATAGTTTTATGTTTGCATTCTATTTCTTAATAAAATAAGAGTCTTTTAAGGTTATAGCTATATAGTTAACACAGTAACTAATATAAGTTAGTAAAAGTGCACTAATTGCCTTAAAATGGGACTACTTGAACCCAGCGTTCAAACAGACTCAAACCACATTTCATCACTAAATTATTTTAAAAAAGGTTTGTAATCTTCTTTACTAATAATAAAGCTCAAAGTCTCTCTGTTTGAATGTCAGGCTGTCTGTAGGATGTCTGTGACGCGCATAGCGCCTAGACCGTTTGGCCAATTTTTATGAAATTTGTCAAAGTTAATTTGTAGCATGGCGGACCTCGAAGCAGTTTTTCGAAAATTCGATTTTGTTCTTTTTCTATTTCAATTTTAAGAAACCTTTCCGGAGCAAAATTATCATATGATGGACGAGTAAATTACGAAATTATCATGACGTGGAATGGGAGAGGGAATGAATATAGCCAATTGGCGAGAAATTCGTCATCCATTATTTGTAAATATACAGGCGAACCGAATGACCTTTTAATTTTCAACTACGGGCAAAGCTGTGTGGGTACCACTAGTTTAAAATAAAGAGGTTAATTACTATTTATACTCGTTTTTTTTTTTTTTTTTTTTTTTTTTTTTTTTTTTTTTTTTTTTTTTTTTTTGAGATCTGGGGATAAAAGGGGTTTGAAAGTAAAAGAGAACCCCTTGAAGTAGGAAATAATGCGGATTATTAAGAGGAAATATTACAATTGTTTCCAGATTCAACTAATTTCGGAGAAATGTCTTAGAGAGTGGCATCAGCCTATTTTGACTTAAGTATATCAACTCTAAAAAGGAAACTAAAAGATCATTCACAAAACAAGCCTGGGCATCTTGTAGTATTTAGTAGCTAGGAAGAGCAGGTATTTAATAATATTAGAGAAAAAAAATCCACCCATGCCATTACATTAAGGGGTTTTCATTCTTCCTAATGTTTAAATAATGAGCACTTCAATTGTTTTCAGCTGTAGTTAGATTATGTTTCTATTTGAGAAATTATGTTTGCCTAAAAATATGTTTTTGTGTATACGTTGATTTTATATTAATTTATGTAAAAAAAATTGCAATTTATATAAATAGTTTGCTCACTAGAATGTACGTTTTGAGTTTATTTTTCAGAATCATCGGTCTCTCTTGATACCACCACCTGTTTTACAGCTTTTTCTAATGGATTTGTTGAGTGGGACCAAGTAGCCCCAAATCGGGGCTACTTGAACTCAATTTTGAAAAATAGAAATAAAATATAAAGAGTTAAATTTGTCGTTTAAAAAAGGATTTAGGTGGTAGCAGAACGTCTGAAAAGGGGTAAAAACAAGGTTATCAGTTCACATTAGGGGTTTAACAAAGCTTTCAGTGTAAAACTCGCAAAAAAAAATGAAATTTTGGGTCCAAGTAGCCCTACTTTACGGTAATCAACTTAAATTTCTTATTCTTTGTTGAGGTTTTACAAACTTGAAATAAATTCTTATTCTTACAAAAAAAAATTTTTTTTTAAGTGGAACCGTCTCTCATTTTGATTAAAACTTCGTAGGAAGTAGAATTTCCTCTACGATGGGTGATTTCTTATTTAAACGTTTTCTAAAATCTGTAGTTCAACTTTGCAGAGTTCTAACGGAAACCAAGTTTGATTTATCGCTCAACAGTAAAAACACGATTTGCGTGGTTGGAAACAATATACGTGATTATTTTTTACAAATTTCGAAATAACAAAATAAAAACTCCGAAACATATATATATATATATATATATATATATTAAAAATTACTTCTGTAGAATATTTGTAGGTATATCCAAAATTTCAATTTAAAATACTCAACATGTTTTTTTTTTTTTTTTTTTTTGCTATGATTTAAAATACGTTAAAGTTGCTCAAAATTTACATCTTTTTTTCTCAAAAGCAAGTTGATATTTGTTTGCATAACTTCAAGAACCTAACTATTAGAAGTAAACAACCATGCTAAAATAAACTAGCATGCTTTTGTTCCAATGGTCGTAATGCAAGAAAATTATATTTTTAGCTAATTTGGGTGTTCTGAATTCAATTTTGTTGCCAAACATACTGTGTTCTAATCAAAAATTTAAATTTGAAGTTCATTTAAATATCAATACCGTCCCTTATCACTAGTTGGTTTCTAATACTAAAAATAACAATTTAATCAATGTTGGTTGATAACTTACTTGTTTTCCTAGGGCGCAAGATGAATAAATAACACAAGCCTACATTTTTTTTTGTGTGTGTGTTTTGAATTTGATAGGTGTCCTTAGATAATACGAGTACGTTACTTCTGAACATGAATTTGGTTTGAGACCATCACGACAAGATTTTTTACAAAATTAGAAAACCTCTTGATATATTTTGTATGAAAGCAAAAAAGTATCTTGTTGATTTTTCCGAAATTGTATTGAAATTATTTTTTTCAAATGTCCTACTACCAAGAAAACCAAATGTCGGCCACCAACAAAACCACATATCCATCGCCAAGAAAGAGGAAAGAAAATAAACACGCAACTAAGGACAGTTTTCATGACAGAACAAATTGGGCTTTTCACCCCTCTGTATATCAGTCCCACGAAGACCCCCCAGAGTTGATTTTTTGTATACTCAATCTCTAATGGCCCCTGATACATCGATTTAAAAAATATGTTTGTTTCATTCCAGTGCCAACACTTTTTCGTTTTCGCATCTCTCAAAGTCAACTTGACGGCATCGGTAGTTGTTTGCGAAATAGTTAGCGTCAATTGTTTGTAGCATCGAGCTGTGTGTGTGTGTTTTTTTTTTTTTTTTTTTTTTTTAAATAGCGTTTAGTGTGTTATAATATCATCAAGAAAGTGTAAAAACAGTCCCGACACATTTTGTTACGCGGGTGGTGATTTAACAATAACAAAGCATCAACGAAACATAACAGTATTTATTAAGAATGCTTATCACACTTACTTCGGTGTAAAGCTTGGTAATCAGGACAAACGTGGCTGAAAGCACACAAAGTGTGCTTTCAGCCACGTCAGTGTGTCGAGCTACTGAGAAAATATATACAACAGATACACGTAGCTCTTTACCCTTTGACATTTCTATGGTATATAGGGAACCAAAAACCATGGAGACGACTGTTACTTTTGCACCTGCGACGTCAAGGACTTCAATTTGAAAAATAAACCTACAATTCAGTATCCTGATTTACCGTCTGTTACACGACCTGTACCTCATGGAGCAGGAATTCCCATTCCTCCACCTTTTCATACCATCCAACAGCAATCATCAGATGAAAGTTCAAGCGACGAAACCCATGAAGAAAAAGCGAAAAAAAAAAAGATTTTATTCAAAAAAAAACCAACAAATGTCTTCCGTAGATAAAACTGCTTTTTTTTTTAATGAACAACTCAATTTTGTTGAAATTTTCTGTTAAATACAGTTTTAATAAATATCTTCTCAGTATTTTTGGCATTTTTTATGAAATATTTCAAACACACTTTTCTTGAAAACCAGACATGCTGGAAAAAAAACGGTCAGAGGGGGAAAGGTCAGATTCGTGATCAGCACACACCATTTACTATAGGGTACCCATTAAACTTGAAACCCTTTTTCATGACGAAAAAAATGTAGGCCTGTGTAATTAGATGAATTTCGCTTTTTATTTCCAGGGCTGAAAACTTTCTGCTGTTCATATTTCAAATTTATCTCATAACTAGCTGTATTGCCCAGAGCTGCAAGGTTTATACTTCAAAAATAAAAGTTATGTTAAGTGACGCATGTTCAGCAATCAGGAAAAAAATAGTGTAAAATTTCCCATCAATGTGTAGAAAAGAGAAGTTTTAAGACTCAAAATTTAAATTTAGACCTCTGTGATTTTTTTTTTTTTTTAATCCTGTAAGTTCAGTCATTTTAACAGCATCAGGTACAATCTTTCCACGTTGACAGCGGCATGCATTAATGAAATAAGTTTTGAAAATTTCAGAAAAATATTTAAAAGCTTAGGATAAAAATAATTCTAAAACTAACTATGATTACGAAATAGACAATATTTTATTGAGAAGGATCACCTTAACTGTTTTTTTTTTTTTCAAATTTTTCATACTTGGTGTTCATTTCTTTTCTTCACAAAAATATCATCTGCTACGAATCAGAAATTCAACTTTATTAAATTTCAATTCTGGGACCAGAAACTGCATATGATACTTCAAAATGAACAGAAGCCTCGTTTCAGACTATAAAACCAACTTAAAATGAAAAATTAAAGGGGGTTCTAACTTTTCCCTCGAATTTTGGGTAAAATTCACGTTCTGCAGCTTTTTAATGGCTTTAACATGCTGCAAAAAAAAAAAAAGAACAAATGTGACTTTTTATTCAATAAAATACTCGTGAATTTATGATTTACTTTAAAATTGGAATAAAAATCGCAGACATTTTTTATTCTAAACGAACTGCACCCTGTATTCCCCTGGAACACCTGACAACGTGTACACAAAATTTCATAATGATCGGTAGAGTAGTTAAGGCATAAAAGCATTACAAACAAACAAATATATAAAATAAACCAACAAACTCACTTTCGCACTTATGATATTAGTAAGGATTATTTTTTTCCTCAAGTAAGTCACAATCAATCCTTATTTTTTAAGCTTCCAATATTTTCCGAATAGTGCAACAGTCTCCTTTAAGAAATACATTGACTCAAAGAACACAAATACATATTATGTATACGCCAAATATCTCTAGGAGTGTGTCAAAACTGCACTTTTCATTTATAAATATTTCGTGTTTTGGGTTATATTAAATACCATTTTTCATTACATTCCGACACATTGCAGTTTTATCGATCTACACTAATAAAAAAATTCAACCATAACATGAATAAAGGAGGGGAGCTGTGTTATTGACACATGGCGTCGTATCTGTATCACTCCCATTGTGCTCAAATAAATATTGACAACAACGTTACGAATTTTTGCATTAAATTGGTTTAATGCGAAAGATATCATTTATAAGAAAAACAAGTTCGCTCCCAATGCATCGATTTTGTTCGAAAACCCAAGTTTATTTAAACTGCATCGGGAACTAACACTTCGTAAACTTTAATCTGATTTGTCGTTTTTCGCTATTTATTTTCCGGGGCGAATTATTGGATCCGTTACCAATCGATTGTTTTGTTTACGAATGAGAAATCTGAATTTGCTTCGCTGCTTTTGGCAAAGAAATAAAATGAGAAAATCGTTTTCACCGTTATCAGATGAGGCTCCAGGGAACAATTGGAAATTATAATTGTATTATACAAATTCTTGTAAGTTAAAGAAAGAACTAAGCATGCGTTTCTCATTAATTTTCGGATTTCTTTGTTGTAAATACGAGCTTTCGTTTCTTAAGAATCTTTAGAAAATTTATATACACATATGCATATATATATATATGTGTGAAACTGTTTTCAATAGCCAGATCTGTGAAAATGGTACATTTAACTGTAAAACTGTGTCAAAAAAAAACTAATTATTTTCTATTAAAATTCACGTGAAAATGGTACATTAAAAAATATTCATTTTTAAATAAAAATGTCGTAAAACCTTTTTTTTTTAAAGCCCTACAATTCACCTGTATTTTGGAAACCTACTATATATTCTGAGATATACATATATATACCCAAATAATATGCTTGTGTGTATCTGTGTGTGAGTGCGTACATATATTATAAATATTGCGGACATTCCTGATAGTGATGGCTTCTTTTGTAATAAAAAAATTTCTCATACTGTTGCATTTTTTCATTGTTGTTATTTTATTTCTCCACTGATTTCATTTTTTTTTTATAAACTTTGCCGTGTTTAATTTAGTAGGTATTCTATCCATTTTAACGATTTTGAATCCCTACAACACTGGCAAATAATTATAAAATCCCTTTTTTTTACAATACTATTTTCCGTAATAAAACGATGTCACTGATGATTTACCATAATCGATTTCTAATAACGTATCTTCGAGACAAAAATTAATCGTCATCGGAACGCAACCTTGGGATGGATTATTGCCGATGAGCAAAATAGCTTCTCCAATTGTGAACCTTCCATACAGAGATATACATTTAACGAATTATGGCGATAGTGCAGTAGATACAGGAACTCATTTCTGTCGCTGCTGCAGTCAATCTCTTGGCGTTTGGCGCCGAGCCAAAGAAATATCGCATATGACGGAGTAAGACAAGGAGAAGCAAAAGAGCAGAGAAATCGAAAAGCGATGACGTATGATTTACTTCATACTTTTCCTCCCCTCCTGAAAGAATTAACTGTGTTTTCAAATCAAGTGAACCTTAAAAAACATTTTTCCAATGAGTCTAAATACCAATTTTTTGTTAATAATGAACTCTTATCTCATTAACGTGAAAATTTGTTTAAAATCGTATGCTTGTTGACTGTTTGCAAATCGAGTTATTTTCAAAGTTTCCATAGGAAAGTTTTTTATTTGAATTATTTGATATAGTGTACTGTTTAAATTTAAATTTTTGTCTTTCCAAAGAAGTTATCACTAGACAGAGTGTCTAAGTGCAATCTACGAATAAAACGAAAGCGTAAGTTTACGAACTAATAAATCACAATTTCAAAAGAAGAAATGTTTTTTGAAAAAAATTGATAAAATAGAGGTAAACTACAAATATTAAATTAATTTAAATTATAAAATGATTATTATAAAATGAATTAATAACACATAACGTAACGAGTTCGTCAAAGAGTAGACTCAAGTCGTTTGAACAGTAGAAACCTCCGAATAGTTTAATTTACCTTTTGTATTACAACTTTTCTGAAAAATTAAATAAAATTTGGATCGGATACACAACAATTAACGAACAAAATGAGAGATAATAGAAAAATTACACTTGATTCCGTTTTCAAAGTTAAAAAAATGCCGTGGACTAAATTTGAAAATAAATTTGTAAAGCAATAAATAAATACTTTTTCGAAAGTTTTTTTTTTTTTATTTTATGAACATTATTAGATTGTCGCCATATGCACATGCTATTTAGTTCAATAAAACATTTACCAACTTAAGTACGGTGTATTTTAAAACGTATTGACAGTTGAATTCAGTTTTGCATTTTGTTTTAGTATCAGATAATGCGTTATAGTTTCCAGTCAATGATGCAGTAAAAATGAATTCGACATTTCCTTAGTAAAAGTTTCGAATTTTTCTCACGCGGTTGAAAATTTCAGGTATGTTTAAGTCTCCCGGAATCAGTAGTAAACTGGTATAATTCCTTAACGCTTAAGTATTACAACTAACAAATGTTACAACTTTATTATTACATTAAGGTAATTAAAAATTGAGTGAGAACATTAGTGTGATTAAAAATAAGTATATGCTAGATTCCCCTAGAATGTTTCTTTTGGATAAAATAACACATCTTCAAAAAATTTCTTTAACTGCGCAAAATATTACACCTCCCGTAAAATTATTTTTTTTTCCTTAGTTCTTTTTCGTACTATTGTTTTAACTAGCAAAAATCAAACAAAAATTATTAAGTCTTAGGTTATTGACTGATTGCAATGCATCTTCTGATTATTTCAGTAATAACTCACTGAAAGGTCAGAAAATTTTTACTGAAGTTAAAACATATCGTCCAACATTTGAAATAGCATTAGAAGTAATAATGAAAAGAGCTAGAAGAATAAAATTAAGACTGTTTGCAAAAGATCAAAATTCAGTCCTTTAACTAAGCTGATAACTATTAATTAAAAACGTTAAAGATGGCAATCATAGAAAACTTAATGGTAACTCATTCTTAATTTCATTTGATTCTAAATATTTCTTTAGATTTTGTATTTAACACAACAAAACTTATAGCATTTGTTCAAAAAATTCTGCTTGTGTATAACTTATTTCTGTACTTGTGGATGCGATGTATTTTCACACCCGACTAAAATCCATTAATTGCATCTGAACCCATTGCACAATTTTCTATAATTCACTACTCCCTGCTGTTCTAAGCTGCCCTGCATTTCCTAAGTTTATAGATTGAAGAGGACTCAAATCAGCCGTAGGAGCACGAATAATTGTTGAGCTAGCTAATAATTATCCCAGAACAATATTGACCAATGTTCATCCCCTTGACTGGGTTCTGCGTCATTCTAAACGAACTGGAAGTTCGGACGCCTCTGACCTTACCAATTACATTCAGGAGAGAGAGAGAGAGAGAGATCCCGTTCTCCGCTCATATTCTCGACATCATCCATGTTCAGCTTAATTGCACCGCCCTCTATTTTAAGCTCTTCCTCTCATTTCATCCATCAGAGTGTAGTGTTTTGAAAAATCAAGAGCAGGTATGAAAATGTGTTGCCTTCAAGTTCGACGGATTGATGGATTTCTGAAATTGTTACTTGGTAAATGATTCCTTTTTGTTACAGTAAACAGATTTTTTTTTTTAAATATCCGAAATTTGTTGAAAACTAGCAAATGTTTTTTGAGGCTAAAATGCAAGCCTGCTTTTTTTTCACACTTAATTTAAAGTATTTGCAATGCATATAAACTATATGACACTCTGCAATCTTTGGCTAATGGTGGCTGAAAGAGGTAAAACCATAACCTCCCACTCACGTGGGATATGACCTATCCAGGGGGACATCTGTCTTGTCCGCGCAAAGTTGAAATGTTTTACCCTTTTTAATAATTTCTCCTCAAGATGGCGTCTTCAAGATCTAAAATTACGAATATTTGCTCCATTTTTGCTTAGGGACATAAAGTAAATTAAGAAATAAACTTTCAAAGTAAACAAAAGCATACTTTTCACAATTCACTAACGCAAAATAGAAATAATTCTTTAAACATTTTCTAAAAATGTATATCTTACATTTTACAATGCTTTTAAAATTGCTTACAAATTTTGGCAGCAGCAAAGGGCCACTTTTATTTTTGTCCGAAACCCTGTAGCTTTTTACTACATTAAAGCATTCGAAATCGGTGCAGAATATCCTGAGCTCAAATTCTTCTGTTTAAATTTCTATTTTGAGAAACGAAAAAATAAAGACTCTTTAGGTTGAAGTGGTACGAAATCTAAACCTCATCTCGGTGCTTAATAAAAGTTTTACTAATTTATCATAAGAAATTCGAGCGTGGGAGCGTTTAATCTTTCTTAGCAATTTTCTTAGAAACTAAATATTTCCTAGGGTTATAAATAGCGAAAATTTTTATTTAAAATACTATAACAATACAACTACTGAATTAAATAACCTAGAAAAATTTAGCATTCATAGGATCCTAGCTACTTCAACAAAGTTTTGAAAATGTAGAAGAATATTGTTATAATCATCAAATTTTTAACATTAACGAATGAACAGAGAAAGACAAAAGCTAAATTCTTAAGAGATAATGGAAATTTTTAGACACCAAACAAAATTATTTCTCATAGATTAAAGGCAAATTCTTTGTAAAATGGTTCCTGTTCCGAAAAACTAGTTGCAATGTGTATTTTTTGCCCCCCCCCCCTCCCCCGGGCAACTTTATTGGACCTTGATAAAGAACTACTTTAGATCCCAGATTCCATCGATTGTGAACTTTTCATTATTTTCTCAAAGGAAATGTTGTGTCATCAATTATAGACAAGGCTGATTTTTCATACACATATTTATTTATTAGTACCTGGACGACCGAGCTTCGCTCGGCTTTAAAAGAATTATTTTTTGTCAACTCGTGTTTTTCAAAGGTCCGATATTTTTTCCAATATACTTGAAAAGCATCACGTTAACGAAATATTAAGGTTCTCGCCAGTCGTTGGATATATTTCCGAGAAACGAGAGATATATATGTAAACATTTCATCAGCATTCTAATCATTTCATCTATAAGAATCCTACTACTGAATATAGGCCTCCTCTTCCCCACCTAGGGAAGTTCTGCTTGCTGGTTGCGAATAAATATTTAACGCACGGTATTGCCAAAAAAAAATAGTTTCTAAGACCAAACATGGCGACAATAAATATGAAAAAATTTGCCAGGATTGAAAAAATCGCCGCAACCTTCTTATAACTCTAACGTAGCAAGCAAAGAAGATTCTGAATGCAATTAAATCCACATTTTGCTTCAAACTATATCTGTTACATTTTTGTTCCCACTATGCAATTTCCCTGTCATTAAAATATTTTGAACTTGGAGCCAATTTTACTATGGTGAAATTGGTTTTTGACCCAATACTTCCTTCCATACTATGTTGCGATTCACGATTTTATCCCAATCGCGATTTTCATTTGAAATAAGTACTTTTAGTGTACTGTCCGATCATCACGAGAAAAGCCACCGCCGAAATATCTGCGCCTGTCGACTGCTATAACAACGGGGAACGTCTCATTTTTCCTAGAGAAGCTTAATGTTGGAAAAACCCGTACGACTTGCACAAAGGCGAGCAGACAAGTGGCGAAATGGCGCCAAAAAGCCTTCCTGCTAACCCTTGCAGAAAATGAACGAAATTCATTTCTATGGCAGTAGACAGGCTCGGTCTTGAAGGCGGGATATTTTCTCGCGAAAGACAGGCAGTAATTGGTCACTTTACGCCAGAAAATGCTACATACAGGATGCTATCCATCCATAAAAACTGATAATCCATAAACCATTCCAACAAATTATAACAACAACAGTCTTAACAGAATGTAAACTGTCTCAAGACGTATGTTTTTTAACACGCTTTTATTAGCTTCACCTGTATGTATGTATGTATGTATGTATGTATGAATGAATGTATGTATCTTGTAACGGAATCTTGCAGCTCAAATTTCGTCCACTTCCTGCGATCGGATTCTTTTGAAATTTGGCACGCGACCTCAGACCCGATGACAATGCAATATTCTATAATCAAATTAATTAATTAACTATTTTAATTGTTAGTTTCCTCCAATTTTAATCAATATTTTGGCATAAATCAAACAATGTGAAAAAGGAAAAATTAAAAAAAAAATACATTAAAAAATGATCGCAAAAATTATTTAAAAATATCTACAAAAACCTTTAATTTTTGTGCATCAGACAAAATTTGTTCCAATGTTCCAAGGTAATTAGAACATGAAATATAATTGTTTTTAAGTAATTTCATGCCAAAATTTAGCTGATCCAAACCATTTCAACAATGAATTGGAAATTCATTGTTGATCAGACCATTGTTGAACAAAATTTTTATTCAAATGCATCTAAAATTTTCAAAGTAATATAAATACGATATCCGTAAACATACATCGATGACTCACAGTAGCCTTTGTCTTAACTTTAAGATATTACCTCACACTCGTTTTATAAATAATGTCGTCAATTCTGGATAAATATTTCAACTGTATATAAAAATGCATATGAAGTAATTGCAATTTTGCCTGATAATTCTCCAACATAAGACTAGAAAACAGAAAAATAAAATAATACTTCAAAAAACTAAAAAAACACGCTTTCGCAGTAAAATGAACTAAAAAGTGAAAAATAATCTTTGAATGATAGTAGTTGACCAATCACTTAATTTTAATGTAATACAAAAAAGCGTGGGGGGCTTCTTATCAATTGTCTTGAATTTCTTCCATTTGTTGTCCAAGCAAAAATGTAAATAGACAGCACCTCACGCTTTTTTGTATTACATTAAAATTAAGTGATTGTTCAACTACTATCATCCAAAGATTATTTTTCACTTTTTAGTTCATTTTACTACGAAAGCGTGTTTTTTTAGTTTCTTAAACTATTTTTTTTAAATAAAATTTAGATGCGTTCTTTAAAAACATGCAAAATTATTTGAAGTGCAAAAAAAAAAAAAAAAACCTAAATAAAATAAAATAAGACGGTCAAACAATAGTTTCGCTTCAAAAAAAAAAAGGCTTACATCGACTTACTGCTTTTGAATTTGTTATTAGCCAAGTGTGCTTGAAATTAGCAAAAGTGGCTAATATCAGTCAAGCCTGGCAACCCTGAACAAGTTGAAAATTGTAAAGCGAGAAGAGACAAATTTTCATTGTTATGGTTGCAAATATGGTATGTCAATTCAGTTTCTTTCAATGCTTAACTTAATTAAACTTCATATTAAAACACTGTTTTTTGTAAAAAAAAATCGCGTTTTTACAGAAAAAACACTGATGTAGATACGTATATATTTAGTTACAGAAATTGCTCGTTTAAAGATATAAGATTATTATTTTTAAAACATTGTGAGAAGTGACATCACGTTTGCTTTTAAAAAGTTCGCAGTTATACAGCTGTGTAAAATCACTTTGTTGTGTATTTTTCATTCAATTTCATTGTGTAATTTCACACTGTGTAAAAACTTGGGAACAAATAATTCTTTCTCTGCTTCTTTTGCTTTTTGCTTTTTAACTCCCGACACACAAAGGAAGTGGATTATAAGTTTGACGTGTCTGTGTGTGTATCTGTCTGTGGCACTCTAGCGCCTATTCGGATGGACCGATTTTGGGGAACAAAATTTTGTTCGAAAAGAGAGTTAGTCGAGAGTGTTCTTAGCTAGGTTGCTTCTTCGGATGACCCTAATTAATGAAGATATTAATTAAAAACCTCTGAAATGTTTTTCGCGATTTTTGTTGTGAAAATATATTTTAAAATTTTTAAATTTGGTACCAAAATAAAGAGTCCGCGTCTGATAGAATGTGTTTGGAACTTCAGAGATTAGTCACCGAAGTCATTGTTGGCCGACAGGGAAACTAAAAGCAATGATTTAAAATTTTCGTCTGCTGCCAATTTCTAATTGTTAACAAACAAAATACTTGCAATTGATATTAATAGTATAAGGCTTTTAAAAGGATTTTCAATAGCCTTGTTCTAGACGGGGGGTTTCAAAATTTTTAATTTTACTTGTATAATGATAAAATAAGAAAATTTCCTTCCTATTTTTAAAGTCTTCTTACGAGGTATCCCTTCTTTCTTTCGCTCTGGCGCGATTGATGTTTCTCGATTTTTTTCCCTTCACAAGTATTTTTAAAACATAAAAAGAGAGGAGCACTGAATTAACATAATTAACGTAGAACAGTAACTTATTGCCATTTGCAAGATAGAAAAAACAAAATAATAAGTTCGCAATCAACCTGGGGTTTTGCAAATTCTTTTAAAACATTCATATCACATTTTTATTTACAAATTTATTTCAATATTCTTTTTTACTTAATTAGCTTATTTGTTCATTTTACATCAACATGCCATCTTGGCATGAAACCATCAAAACTTCCAATAAAAGCTAGAATAAACGACTGAAACGATTTATACAAATTTTGAAAATTCTCAAACATTTATGAATGAATTGAAGATGCTGCAGTTTTTGAAATATTTTATCGATCAAGAACGTAGTGGTCGAAAATATAGAAGAAACAATCCTAAACTGATCAGTGATCAATCTTCTGTAACATCATTAGACACACACACACACACACACACACACACACACATCCTGGAGAAGAATAACAGATTTCTGTAAATTTAGTTCTTTTTTTTTCTTACTTCTGCAGGGAAACAATCTTTAAGCGTTTCCTTAAACGTGCTGTGAACTAAATCGCTCTTGGAGATTTCAATAAAGTTCTTTTAAAAATCTCAACCATTTGGAAACGATCTAAGCAATAAACAGATATCTTTTTTTCTTCTTCTTTTTTTGAAAAAGAATATAAAGGTTAAAATGCTCAAGAAACAAAACTAAACAGATGAATCTTTTGTGACATCATTCGACATCCTGGAGAGGAAACACAGATTTCTGTAAATTTCTTTTCTTTGCTCTAATACTAATCCTGCAAGGAAACAACCTTCAAGCGTTTCCTTAAAAGTGCTGCTAAACAGTAAATCGTTCTATGAGGATTTGAATAATCTTCTGTGACATCGTTAGACATATTGGGGAAGAAAAACAGATTTCTGTAAATTTCGCTTCTTTGCTCTAATACTAATACTGCAGAGAAACAACCTGTTAAAAGTGCTGCTAAATAGTAAATCGTTCTATGAGGATTTGAATAAAATACTTAAAAAGATCTCAACCATTTAGAAACAATATAAACGGATAGTGTACATACGGATATCATAATATCTTTATGGAGAATATAAAGGTCGAAAATATTCAAGAAACAAACCTAAGCTGATGAATCTTTTGACATCGTTTAGACATATTGGGGAAGAAAAACAGATTTCTGTAAATTTCGCTTCTTTGCACTAATACTACCAGTGCAGGAAAACAATCATCACGTGTTTCATAAAAATGCTGCTAACTAAATCGCTCTATGGCGATTTGAATAAAATTCTTTAAAAGATCTCAAACATTAAAAAAAGATTTAAACAGATAAGGCATAGGTATACAGGATGGTTATAAAATAACGTGAGATGTTTAGAGCCCTCTTAGTACAGTAAAAATAGGGGTCGGACCCAAACATCCAAAAAATCGCTCAACCTGGTGCAAATTGTTTATTACCCTCCCAATAAGAATAGGTAAAAAGTCCCACCCCATTGTGCGTCGGGTTTCGGAATGGGGGGCATCTAAAAATTGCTGTTTTGAGTATTTTTTCGGAATTTTTAGAGTAAATTTCAAGAGGGAATATTATGTCATACTACATTTAAAACCATGAAAATAAAGGCGTTTACCCCCAAGAAGGATGACACAACCCACCTAGAGCCCCCCTATCCCCGTAAAACGAAGTAGTACCCCCGTCCCCCCTCCATACATTTCAAGTGGAAATATTGTTTTACGCAAAATTAGTTAGTAATCAAGTGTGCCCATCCTCCAAGTGCGATGGTGCCCCTCCTCCCAAAGCTACAGCATCCCTCCCCCGAAAAAAATAATACGCTAATCCCCCCCCCCTCCCTCCTTTCCATTTCAAGTAGAAGTATTATTTCGCGTAAATTAAAATGCATTAAATCAGGACTGTCCACCCCACAAGAACAGTAGCTCACCTCCCAAAGCTAAATAATATACTTAAAGATTATCCTCCCCCCCCCCCTCTGATGGCACATTTGATTAAATGGTCAGAAAAATTATGCTGAACTGGTTTTTTTCCCCTTTTATTTTATTGCTTTTTTTGCAGTACTTAAAAGCAAAATTTTTTGTTTGCGTTATAACATGCATGCCTCAAATACGTCATCAGATTGAGATAAAAGCTCCATCAGAATTGGAGTTTTCAAAGCTTGTAACAAAAGTTTTCGTTATCAAGATCTCTTTTGGAATCTAGATCCTCGGCAAAATCGTTATTGTTGCAGCTATGTCTAACACAGTTTGCGCATATAGTTGAGCACTTCAGTCCACGTTCAGACTTATCAAACATTCATTTTTCCAATAATCCCTCTGAGCAAGCACAAGATATAAGGCGAAGAAAGTCTTCTAGAGCGGAAGGCTTGGCTGTTGTAATCGGACGCAGATATTTCTGTGGTGCTTTCTCCTTTGTACCCATCAAAAATGGCACTAGCTTTCCCATACTTACAAGCGACATATACACTGCATTGCTGGCATATTTCCTTGAGAATTGCAGATCATTACCAAAAAAAGAAAAAAGCATGATCGAGAAGGTATCTTCCATCAATAACATATATGACACCAACTGTTTATTTTGTGATGATGGCGTGGATGGATATTTTGCTTCAGATAATAACACTTAACCATACAGGTTTTCTTTACTTCTGAAACCAGATTCATCGAATACTGATGGAGGATCAGCGCACAACTTGTACTAGAAGTTTTTAGCAATTTGTTGTTTTATCTTTTTTACTGTTCATACTATTCGGTGTAAAAGATGGTTTGGGCTTACACATGCCTGCAGATAGTAACTACACTCGTAACAGAAGCTAGAGACATAACTCCATACCTCTTTTACAAAGAAATACAACTTAATTTTTTTTCCTTCCATATCCTTTTATGTTACTACCACAACGTTGAAGGCCACATCACAACCCACCTTATTATCAGCGACACCACTACCAACTTGAGTCAATACCCGTAGAGAGGGAAGAGCAGTATTTAGCATTCTACTGTTGTATTGCTCATTGCTATTATCAAGACTTCTTCCATTGTTGAATCACTACAGGTTCTGGACCACCTAAATTTGTCATTGCGTAGGATCGTTGGGTGGCTGATGAGACATATTTATCATTTTTTTTAAAAACTGCATAATGTACTCGAAAGTTTCAGATAATGTTGCAAGTATATGTTCGCATGTTTAGCATAATTCACATAACCGGCTGCGTAAAAGAGAGGCGGCTAGGTGTTTGCAAACGGGAACCCCCACCGACTTGGAGGATGCAGAATTGCAGCATTGCCCGTCTCACTGTTGACAATTTCGGTTTATCCAACCTTAGGAAAATGGCAAAGGGTTAAAGAAAAGTTGAAGTAAATTAATTAAGAAGAAGGAGGTAAATTGCAGTCAATTTGGACTATTTTTTATGTTGCACAGGGATTTTGTTTTAGATATCACCCCAGCGCTCTAAACAGTTTAATAACTCCAGTCACAACTAAATTGATTACTGAGCTTGCTTTACATCTTTTAGAATTACCCTTCTGACATTACTATATCATTGTGTGGCATTTTGTACTTCGGAAAAGTTATAAATCGGTGAAATTTTTTCATGAACTTCACTGCAATCGTTGATTTTAGAATGCAAATTCATGGTCCCCCCCCCCCCCCCCAAAGCGATGGTGCACCCCTGAAGTGTGACGGAGTACCCATCCAGAGTAAAAGCCCAAAAAAGAAAGAAATACCCCTTGAAAAAATGAAAAAACTGCCTTAAAAATTCCAGTGTCGCAATCTGCGCCATGGAACCCCCCCCCCAGCCCCCCGCCTATGCATTCCTTTTAATTAGCATTTTTTTCTATGAGAGTTTATTATTTTACTATTATAGAGTGTGGTTTCAGCGACTTTTGAGTATTTTTTTAAGTAATAGAAATTATTTTTATTTAAAAAGAGGATTTTTTCGTCCCCCCCCTTTCCCCCAAAACCCGACGAGCAAAGTGCTGGGACTTTTTACCCCTTCTTGATGGAAGGGTAAGAAGTAATTTGCAATAGGTTTCACCTTCTTTTTTTTTTTTTTTTGGATGTTTGGGTTTGGCCATTTTTTGGCCTAATTTTACTGTACTATCTAGCAAGTGAAGAATTGGACGAAACAATGCCAAATTTCATGGGCGTACTTAGCAGACCATGGGATTTCAATTTCTACAATTAAAAAATAGTATCAAAAGTTACCACCATAAAGAAATTTAGGCGCTGCAAAATTGTATTACTTGCGAGTACTGAGCAAATAAATGCCAAAAAATGCAGCACACATCAAGTTTTTTCTTCAAATTTTTGTTGCTTACAAATAAAGTCAAATAAAACCAACAATTTGATATCAGTTTTATTAGCCATGCATTTCCTATGGTATAGCCTCCGTGGTCGCCCAATCTTTCACTTTGTGACGTTTGGTCACGGCGATTTCTTTACGGTGTTTTTTATCTACGACATGCTCCAGATATCTCAATTTTGAAAAGTCAAATAACATTACAGGTCGGAGAAATTAATCCCCCCTCCTCATATATGTGAAAAATATTGTGCATTAAATGCAGTATCTGGAAAATCTGGATATTGGTCACATTGAACCTAATTTGTTAGTAAAAATCATATATTGAGAAACAAGTGATGTATATTTTGTCAGTTAGCATTCAATCTTTCAATATTCACAGTAATACACATTTTCTACGCCAAAATTTCCACTGGTGGCGATTTTTAGTACTTCTTTTTTTTTTTTTTTTTTTTTTTTTTTTGTATCAGAAATCGAAATCCCATGGTCCACTGTGTACGCCCATGAAATTTGGCAATGTTTCGTCCAATACTTCACTCTTTACAGGGCTCTGAACACCTCATGTTTTTCTATAACCACCCTGTATATCATAATACTTAACGAAGATTTATAAAGATGCAAAAAATTCAAAAAACAAAAACTAAACAGTTGAATTTTCTGTGACATCCTGGAGAAGGAAAACAGATTTCTGAAAGTTTCACTTTTTTTCACTAGTATTATTTCTGCAGGGAAACAATCTTCAATCGTTTCCTTAAAAGTGCTGCTAGCTAATTTGCTATTGAGAATTTGAATAAAATTCTTTAAAAGATCTCAACCTTCGAGGAAAAATATAAACAATAACGATTAAACAGATATCATAATACTTTATGAAGAATGTGAAGGTCAGAAATATTCAAGAAACAAACCTAAGCAAATCAATCTTTTGAAACATCATTAGACATCCTGGAGAAATGTCACCTTTTTGCGTTTAAACTATCTTCAAACGTTCCCTAAAAAGTGCTAAATCACTCTTTGGGGACTTGAATAAAATTCTTAAAAAGATCTCGACCATTTAAAAAGACATAAACAGATAAGAAGTTTGAATTGAATTCAGAAAGTTCAAATACTCCAATAGCAGCATATAAGCACACTAATTGTGTCTATTGAGAAATGAAATTCTATTCTAAGCATCTTCTCGATACTCTTTTCGACTTTCCATTGACGTAATAAGATTGCCTAGCCATTCCTAGCCTTTCTAGATTTCTCTCCTCATCATATTCCCACATTAAAAGAAATGTCGGTTGAATTTCGTAAACAGAGATTAAAACCCTCACGGTTAGTTTAATCTTCAAAAGGATTAAGTAAAAAGACTGCTTTTCCTTTGAACGCTCCACCAAGTAAATAGTTGATATAAAGCTGTCCATATTTCCTTTGCACTTTCTTTTTATTTCTTGGTGTGTGCCTATATATACTTCAATAATTTTTTCTTGTATTTGTTACCTGTCATCGAGTAAAAGCTGCTCTAAAATTTCTGAAGGACTTCGCATATGCCCTTCTGCTGATATTCCTTTCTTTATATTTTTCATCCATCAGCATGAACTTCGAAAGATTACTTCTGCATTTCTTCCTTTTAAAGACATCAGCTAGAAGGGTTTTGATGGTTGAAAACCTTTAATTTTGAAGATTGGCAGGTTTACAACGAAATTTCGATGAACTTTTGACGTGGAAAATTCGAAAATATTGCACTTTATTTTGAAGTTTTAACAACCTGTCTCGGCAAACGATTAATATTTTTTGAAAAAAAAATCTGTTTAAAAATATATTATGAAGGGAAAAAAATCCTATAAGAAATTACATAATAGACACCATTCCTCTATAAAATTCCTTTTTATAAAAATCCTGATCTTACATTCAATCTGGATGAAAAGAATTAGCAAAGTAAAAAACTTTTTTTTTTTTTTTTTTGACATTTTGGGAATTAATCTCTCTATTTAAGCAGTGTAAAATTCTTTAACAGTTCCCTGAAGACAAATTTAGATTTTTTTAAAACCTTCTTTGCTATTTGTTTTTAAATATTGTTTTCTTTATAAAAACAGAATAAGTATATTTATATTTATCACATTTTTGTGTCTTTAAAGTGCTGAAAACATTTCTGAAGTTGATTAACTGATTGTTGTTTCAATAGTAATTCAATAAAATTACTAAAAGCTCAATATATGGGTTATAAAAGTCTCATACTAATTGTTTTTTCAACTGTTTCCAATTGTATGTGGGGTCAGGTGGGGTAATGTAAGTCATATTGTAAAATAGATCAGTTTAAAAAAAAAATTTCCAAAAATGTAAAAGTTTTTTTTTTTTTTTTGTGTGTGTGTGTGTGTGTGTGTGTGTTGCCAGTTTTATACAGAAATGGTAACAGTCATCATTTTATATACACAATTAGCTGCAACTTCTACTTTGAAGTTACAGATAGTCATTTAATGCTTCCCGTATTACAAACTTGAATTCGTTGATCATAAAAACTTTTGATTAAAAAATTATTTAATGGAAATGCAGATAATTTTTACTGCACTGTATAAAGAGCATCATAAAATTTATTTGGTGAAATTTTGAAGCAAACACAGCAAAAAAAAAAAATTTAGGGTAGAAAAACAAGTGTTGGGTAAAATAGGTCAAGTTTTGAATTAGGTTAGATTTAACAGACCTTACATAAATAAATACATTTTTTGCTTTTTCAATACCTTTTGGTTTTTATATAGTTGCGTACTTATTTAGAGTAATCTATATATTTCACTATCACTCTTTTTACACATAAATAAATGCATGAAACTATAATGAAAAAATAGTTAAATTATCAAGCCAAAATTTGAAAATGTAGCGTTTCGTTGGCAGAAGTTCCTTTAGAAAATACTGTTCAATAAATCAGAACGAAAGCAATGTGCAAATGAACATTGGAAACCATTCTACAGAGCTGATTTCAAATACTAATGCAGTTGAAGCAGTGGCATTACCATCTAGAGTCTCAACAAAAAGTGAGGCAGTTTTATCAATCTGGAAACAGGACGATCCAAGTATAAGTTATCCCTTTAAACATATTCATTCATATTCTTTCTATGGTAACCTCATTCTTTTCTACACAAACTACCCTTGTAAAGAAGCTTTGAAAAATGCCAAAAGACAACAAGTATACAAAATAAATCTAGTGAAATTTTAGCATCCCTGAAAACTTTGGAAAGATTGCCGAGAATCAAAGACAGAAAAAGTCAGAAATGAAACAATCAAAAGGGACAGTAAATTAACTGTCAATTGAAAACACACACATACCAAAAAAAAAATGTTTGAAACCAAACCTTGTCTTTGGAAGAAACTTGTGCAAATGATTCAGAGAACATCAATGAGAACTAATTTTTAAAAGGTAAATATTGTATACAGAAAACCTGAGTTTTTGGGAAAAAAAAGTCAAAGAAACCTATTTGAGATGCTATCATTCTCTCCCACAATAAACTATAATGTACAGCGAAATTTGCAAAAGAAAGTGAAATTTCTTTGCTTTTCCGTAAAAAGGTTGTTTGAAAGGTTCATGCATCGCAAAGAGTAAATGTCCTTCTTGACCCCAAAATAATTCAGGTATGACAATATTATCTTCTTGAAGTATTTTCACTTATTGTTTTCCCATTAATAATCAAACGTACATAATTACCTTTCAATGAATTGTGCATTACAAACTTTTAAAGCATGCCTTATGTAAAGCATGCCCCAGTAATGACCTATTTTACCCCAAGCTGTCAGGTAAGCAAGTCACTGACAACATATTTATAACTAATTTATCATTACCAATATTTGTTCTTCCAGAGATATTTCTCTACAAATGTCATAGGGACATTCATTTGCAAATCATGAGCATTTTATTCACTAATTGAATCAATAGATTTTTTGCTATGAAGGTGTAATTGTAAAATTGATGTTTTTTGACCTATTTTACCCTACCTGACCTTACTGTAGTTTTTTAATGATTATTGATGAAAAGTTTATCCTGAAAATGCATTTCTCCTCTGTTTTATGTTAATGTTGCTGTTCCCAACCTGAATAGAACTGCAAAAAGGTTGAAGGTTAATTTAAGTGTCTAAACTACTACAGTTGGATTACATTGTACTAAAAAGCTACCAGTACTAATGGCATACTTACTGGCAGCATTCTAATGGAGTGATTAGGATCAGCGTAGCCTTCACATTGCTGCCAGGTTAAGTTTGCTCCAACTGTAGTGAGAAATAAAAAGAATATCAAAGCCCCCATCCGCAAAATAGCCATCTAAGGTCATATGAGTGAGGTTTAAATCTTTTGAACTGTAATTTGTTAAATATTCGTAAAAAATAATTGCTGTAAGAACATTTCAGCGAAAAATATAGGGTTGCCCGACCGGTGAATAAACACTTAAGCGCAATTTCATCATCAAAAATTCACCACCACCACTGGACTTTTGGGGGGAGGTTGGAATAGTGTCCTAACCGAGGAGAATGAACACCCCAACTGCTGGACAAACAAGAATTTTTCTCTCCTTTTATTTCTGTAATTGTTTAGAAAAAATTACCACTGCATATTCATCTGAGAAAATCTTTTAAAAAATACGAGTTTCTAAAGCGGAGGAAGGGCCATCCACTTATCGATCTAACCCACTGTAAAACTAATTGACTGTTTTAAAAGACATTTTCATTAAAAAGTATACAACTGAGAGTTAAAAAGTAATTAAAATACTGATATGAAAATTATTAGCTAGTGGCGCTACACCTGTGGTACATGTGTCTTAAAAAAAATACAAATGCTTGCACTCAAAGAGCTTTCAACTTATCTAAATCGAAAAATTCCTAAATAAAACCTTTTGTATTTAGCTGTTATACGTTTTTTAATGTACCCCAGTCAACTTCTAAAAAAGAACTTTATCAAACAAAATTGTTTTCTTGTAGTTCAAGTAAATTGAACTCCATTTTTCAGGCATCATTTGTTGCGTAACAATGCCCCTGATCACTTTTGATGGAGAGCGTTAATCTTCCGTCTCATTTCCCAAAAGGGAGAACTAGAATTTTCGGAAAGTTTTAAAAGATCCTTTGCGCCAGTTTCAAGCAACCTCGTTCGACACCACACCTGAATGGAGGAAGCAAAATAATTTCTGGTAACGAAGTACTTTCCTACTTCACCCCCCACATTTTCGAGTGACGGAATAGGATTAAGCCGGCAGGGTCCTCTCCCTGTCTAATTTCCATCCAAATTAAGGGCCCTGAATTTGTTATGAAGGGATTAGAAACTCTCCGGTTAGTTTAATCTAGAAGAAGATTAAGAGGAAGTGCCATGGTTTACTCTCGCTCGCCACATGTTTCAATAAGTAAATTGTTGGTAGTTGCTGGTTTCCAAAGTCTTTGTCTGCAGGCTATCAGGTTTTTGTTAACTATTAAGAGTGGCGATGAAAACTGTAATTCTATAGTTCAGTCTTATTATATTCATTCAAAGGTTGCTTGAAGGATTATTAAGTTTCTCCTAAACAAGGGTAGTAGCAAAAATTATGTGAATTTCTTTTACAATAGATATTTAACTATGAGAATAATTTGCTCTGTTGGGAGATTTCTTAGTGAGTTTTTCATAACTATAATTTTTCTATTAACTGACAGTTTGTGGCACTAGCTTTTAAAAGCTTTTAGTTTCAAATGAGAAATTCGAATCATATTCGCAGGCAATATGCATTAGTCTTAACAGTATTTGTACAGTCTGCCCACGTATGATACGGAATTGGCAAGCGTTCAGTGAAGACGAGTCTATTCGCAACTCCAGAGCTCGAATACGCTACCTTGCGGTGATTAACACTACTACTGAAAAAGTAAAACATTCCGTTCCACGTGTTTTCTTTGGGGTAAATTACAGGCTTCAGACAGTTTGTGGTGTAATATAATTTCAGAAGAATAGAAAAGAAAGCATCCTACAAACACGATGAAAAATTTCTGTCATTCACTAAGCGTCAAAGCAAGTTATAAGTTACGGCATTTGTTTGTTTTACCTTTTTCATCCGCCATTAGACAGTAGCTGCAGAGCCCCCTATAGTTCATTGGAGTTGCGAATTTAGATGAGGGAAGAACATAAAAATTTGTTCTTCGTCAATTTAGTGTGCCTATTTAATTTAAAGGCTAACACACATCTGCAATAGCTGGCATCCCTGAAAACTAATATAGATGCTTCCATTTCCGCCTGTAAACTGGACGTTTATCGTTCCATCTCATCGGTGGTCAGTCTGTAAATACTATGATATTTGTTTTTTTTGTATCATTGTGCATTCATCTGTAATGTTAATGCCGTAATTTGCTTCCGTGTTCATGATAATTTTTTATCGGATTTATTATGATAGTACTTAAAGAATTCATTTTTTTACTGTATTTTTCATACAAAAATTTGTATCTGTATTAGTTGTTTTTGGGAGCTAAATGGTTTGATTTTTTGCGCAATTCTCTTTTTTGTGTCATTCACCTTGCGACTACAGGAATGCTCCTCCCCCCCCCCCCCGGTGACTGTTTAAATACATTTGGCTGTGGCATAAACAGATTTCAATAAATATCTACATCTATCACTTTAAATTTAACTAATCTACATATATTTGTAACTATCTCCATATTTATCTAATCTCTCTATATTTATCAATTATAATCTACCACTATATTTTTTTATTTATCTATATCTATATTTAGCTGCCTGTCTCCTTACCGTTTGTTATCTATATATATCCGTATAAATATTAGTTTCAAGGAATTATTTCTTGTATCTATCTCTATAACTATAAATCTCTGTAAATCTATCTAGTTATCTGTATTTATCTATACTTATCTGCATCTCTATACTTATCTAGCTACTTATCCCTCTATATTTATCGATCTATATTTATTTGTAAAAATATTATTTTCTTCAAGTTTAAAAGTTTATTCACCACATTCTTGTTGTCTTTGAAAATAAATCTGTGAACTACTATACGCCTCAGAAAAAAGCTGAAATAATGCCGTTTTGATTTGGCAAACAACTTTCGATACATATTTTCTTTTTAATCATTAGTGTAGTCTAATCTAGTTAAGTCAATTATCAAATTATTGAGCGAGTATATTTCAGTCGTAACATATTTGCGCATATAGTGGGCTAAATGAAAGATTTATGTACTATAGCTTATAACTATTGTACTTTTGGATGTTCATTTCTTGATGGTAGGTGTAGTGTAATCCTGTAAAATCAAGTACCGAGTTGTTGGACTAATGCATTTAAGTAACAGATAAACTGCTACAAATGAAAATTTTTCAAGAAACATTTGCTGAAGAACAGCTCAATAACTGTAAAATTAACTCCAGCGGGACTCTTCTGCACGGCACAAATCACAATGCATTGTTTCGTAATGCCCCTAATATATCGGCCTCGGCATCGAGCAAGGTATCATCGCCGAAAAATCCTATTTCCGTCAGAGCCTTTTCCCATTTCCAGCAACTAAGTGCGACGAAGGATTCGCTCCTCCCCACACCCCTCATTCCCTTCCCTGGTGGTAGGCAAGGAAACGACCCCGCTGCTTTACCTTCCGAAAGGTACAAGACGAGGCATATTCAATTTAACGCGCTGAATAAATTCTAAAGCGTCGACGTAGTTAGCTCACAACTAAAGAGCCAGAACGCGAACTTGCATGTCGGCCATTTTTATATCTATTAGCAGAGTTCCGGATCCAATACGCCTAATACCGAAGATATTGAGATGTCTAATTCAAAAGCAAAATACGTTCAGTCAAAGTTTGATAAAAATCAAGCATTTGAAGGCATTTCCAGTATTTTAATGCAAAAGAATATATATTACCTTTTTTAATTTAATTTTCAGCAAATAGTAATATGCATTGTACTGTTGCTGATTCGTCATTTTTTTTTCCAGGTAGAGTTTAAGAAATAATGCAAAAATGTTGTTATGTTTTCTGAAAACGCCATATGGAATGTGCAACAATAACATATATTTCACATCGAGATATCGAGTTTTCATGTGTAGGACAAAACGTGCTCTTTTCTGAGGATTGATCCATTTATAAAGCCTGTAGAAATTACAATGAAGAGTCTGCACAGAAATTACGAAAAAATGCTTATGGAGTTTTATTAATACAATTTTTCCTTTTGAGCATCATGAGAAAGTTCTGTGAGGGCAAATCGTCAAAAAAAAAAAATCCTAATAAAGTTCCGCGTTTTACTAATGTCTCTAATAGAATCTACAAAATACATTTCACAGCTGTCACAGGTTGTTTCTAATGTCTACGAAATGCGTTTAAACCATTTAAAAACTCGAATAGTTCTCTTCAGTTCATTTAGAATGCTAGGAGCTGCAACTTGTCTAAAAATGTGAGAGGAGTTTTTAGAATTTGAGTAAAATATTTTCAAAATCAATACAATTAACCAAATGTAAAGTAATCATTACAATGAAAATGATTTATTTTTCAATTCTATTGAAAAATGTTCTTAAACTGTTTTTTAAACGCTAACACATTAGATTTAATTTCTGTATTTTTTTTATATGCAAAGATAGCATGTTCAATCACATAATAATTCAAATCTGTTATCATTAACAATTAAGAAATGAAAATATTCGGTACTTTTCCATTATTCGCCCATAGTATTTAGCTTGAGTTTGGGGTCTTTAAAAGAGGGCCAATATTCATCCCACTATGTACTGAAGTGTTTTGTAACCAGCTCCATTTATGTGAGGGGGGGCGGCGCCTAAAAGTGTTCGCCGTCGTCTCTTAAGATGGCCCTTTATAAAACGAGTCACCATGTGGTAATATGGGTCATGGTGCAAAACGATGTGTAAAGAAAATATTTATTACTTGTACTTGTAATAATGTTGTAGTAAAACAAAATGGCCTGGTGCTAATTCAAATACACAGAACTTTCAAATTTTGGAGTAATACTATTGACAGTTCTTGCAAACTGACTGTTCTGCAACATCTATTACATCAAAATTTTATACGCTGTCAATGTTCCCTTTCTTTAAGAAAGCGTATACAGTTTGGCTTTTTTTTTTTTTTTTTTTCTTCTTCTTCTTCTTCTTTTTTTAAATCCAGCTGAATATAGTAAAAACTTAACTAAATATCGGCAAACAAATGAGTCGAATTTCAATTATTCTCGAAAAGGCGACGACCCGTTTTGTTCATTCTTTGAATGGTATTGAAAATCCTTGAAACTATTGAAACGTAAATAAAGCATTTGATGTATTTTAAGTTTATCCACATTATCACGCACTGGAACGAGAACTTACACGCAAGTATATGATTGGCAGCCAAGCTACAATAAATGTCAAATATTTTCCAAAATATCTTTATATTCTATGGACGTCGCCTTGAGCAATACTTGTTCTTGAAATAAGATCAAATTTCTTGTCAACGAGGGCTCCTTCGTAAAATTTTTACTGTGAAACAAAAAAGCAAATGAGGATAAACTAAGTGATGATTAATTACAGTTATTATCTTTTTTTTTTTTTTAATTTTTACCCTCAGTAATTTTTTGTGTCATTTTCAAGAAATACAATTTTTCATCGAAAATTTTAAGATTTCCTGGCAATTGATAGATTTAACTTTTTGCATAGCTATGCAAACTATTTATGAATTTCTAAAAATTAATCAAGTTTAATGGTAAAATTAAGGATACAAAAGTTGAGCTAAATATTTTAAAGTTTGTGAATGAATGCAATGACTACAAATATTCAAAAAATTAAGTAATTTTTTAAAATTCTAGTTTCTTTCAAAACATTTCTTTTTTTTTAATTTAGACAATTATTTCTGAACTGCTGTTCACACAACAGTTAATTCTGTTCCTGTTCTTTGCTATTTGAACGAAGTTAATTGTAGTCTTTCACTAGTATACTCAATTTCATTTCGTGCTAGATTATTTTTATCTCATAAGAACCCAAATATTAAAATAAAAAATTACAATGTCAAATAGCACAATTTGCAGATTACTGCACATACGTATTTCGGTGTTACGAGGAACGCCTTTTTCAATGCAAAAGAAATGAGCTTATGGAGAAAAGACATCCAGCAGAAGTCGAATGATCGAAAAAAGTGCTTCTGTCAGATATCTTTTTATCCATAAGCTCATTTCTTTTGCATTGAAAAAGGTGTTCCTTGTAACACAGAAACACTTGTCTGCAATAATCTGCAATTTTTGTTATGTGGCGTTGTTATTTCTTATTCTACTTTTTATGCACTTGTACTTGTTTAACTAACCCAAATGTTGCCTGACCTTTCTTCAAAAGTTTGCCTCCTTCAAGAATTTTTGCAGAAACTCTGACGATGCATCTAAAAGTTTATAAACCCTATAGTATAAACTGATGTAAAATTTTGCAAACCTTTTTCAACCCCCGAAACACAAGTTAAGTTTGACGTGCCTGGTGTGTATGTTTGTTTGTATATTTTTGCATCTGTCCTTGTGTATCAATCTCCGTTTATGAGCTCTGTGGTATCGTAGCTTCTAAACGGATAAACCGGTTTTGAATTTTTTTCTCTCGAAACGTGACTTAATCTAGAGAGTTTTCAGCTAGGTTTCATCTTTGAAGGACTTTAATCTGAAAAGACATTAATTAAAAACCGTGAAAGTTAGCATTTTTCTCAATATTGGTAGTGAAAACTTATTTGTGCACGTTAAACTGTCAGTATCAATAAAAAAACGATTTTTTCTGCGTCTAATAAAATTTGTTTGGAACTTTCAAGTTAGATTTTTAATGAATTTTGAGCGCAATTCTAAACCTTTAGGATTGGTAACGATTTCATTGTTGTCAAACAAGGAGAGAAAGCCCAATGGTTTAAAATGTTTATCTGTTACCATTTTATGTCTGTTAAAAAATGTAATGCTTGTTATTTATTTTAATAAGCAAGGCTTTGAAATGGATTTTCAGTTTTCTCTCTCGATTCTGCTTTTACGACTAGCAAACATTAGTAGTTGTGATTGATTATCTTTCTTTTGTCTTGTTGTCTCATGTTTTTCGGAAAACATGTAAAATGTTCAACTTATTTTGTATGGGTTATTGCCACGAAATTCACTTTAATATGATAGATACATATTTTACAATGTAGTTCCGCTATTTTCTGATGAAAAATAAAAATAATTTAAACTTTTTAGCGCTGGTCTTCCGTAAGAACACTGGTCACATTTGGCTTGTCTACTTTATAAAAAGAAGTCTTACAAAATTAACGTTTTAATGTCACTTCAGTTACTTCACTTCAAAATTTCGAATGACTTATGATAAAACTTAGAAAAGAGTGACATACTTTGGAGCCGTTTTTTTATTCTTTTTTCTAAATTTTTTAGAATTTATCAATTATTGGTTTTTTTCCCCCTGATATTATGTTAACCTTTGCCGGCATGGTGAACTAAGTTTTAATTTTGCGTCTACTATAAAAAAAAAGTTTACACAAATATATATATATATAGTGAGTTTTTACTTTGATCTGAAATGTACTATACCTGGTATGGCGCACTTGTACAATTAAAAATTGATTATAAAAGTTCAATAACTGAGTTACAATGTACATAGAGCTATTTAATCAGAAAAATATATAAATTTTGAAGTATTAAGAGTTTGAAGTAAAGTATAAATATGTACTGTGGTAGTAGTAATGTCATCAACTTGGTAAAAAAAAGTAATTTCTATTAAATACCGATTGTGTAGATCAAATAAAAATGTTTTGAACATAATATTTTTTGTTGAAATAGTTTTAATCAAAGTTAGCTATGCAAATCCCCAAGTGCCCCCTCCCTACAACCACCCCCATGTGCACCATATATCCTCTTTTCCACTTTTATCTGATATAAATCCACTTTCCTCGAAATATTTTCGCTAAAAATTCACACTGCACAACTAATCAACTTTTTGCATAAAACTTTCTTGACATGTTTGTAAAGTAAAAATTGTGCAATAAATTCTTATTCGTTTTCTCGGTGAAATCAAAATGTGTCTAAAAGTTAGATCCTGCTGCCATGCACATCAGGAATAGATAAGAATTAATTTAATAATTTATGGCAAAAAAAACGCTTTCCCGAGGTGTACTATGTCCTAAGGTGACCGACTCTCCCCTACTACAAATTAAATGTCAAGTACAACTAAAATAATCAGATAAGTGCCAGTCTGTTTAATATAGTTGTTGATTAAAAACTAACCTGCTAGAGCCGGGTGATTTTTCTTTCCTTTAAAGGCTGTTGTTGTTATAGATTAGTTTAGGCAATGATGAAGAAATTATTCTTCAAACTTTGGAATTTGTTGAACATTCAAAATACTTGTAGAAATCTTTGAAGAATATTTAATGCACACACATACAATAGATCCAGTGACTCCTCCAAAATCATATTGTACTTTGGGATAAAAATGGCGGCAGTGAGGTTCTCTGTTAAAGTAGGGTTCCACAGAGGGGTCCAGTACTTTCCCACAGAAGAGTGAATTAGGGGATTCTCTTCCGCTTGTTAGTGTGCATCATCGATTTTAGAGATGGGCGATAGGAATGGCGTAACTGGCACTGTGTCTGATTTTTGGATCTCTCTTCTCTTCTTTTGCCAAGAGAACAGTTGGAGAGCACCGTAATAACAAACATATCGATTCTCCCCTTCAACTTGCGTTGTTCCTTCTCGAGAATATTTATTTGCGTTTCTTCCCTCGATTTAGTAGCTGAAAAAGTCTTCGCTTCTAAAATTTTGAAGGCGTGTCGAAACATTTACTAAAAATCAACTTTTCCAAATATAAAGGTCTTCCGTAAAAATTTAGGTGAAATCTCGGGACGAATGCTGAGCTTTCCTTATTCGTCCATTGATTTGGAATTTCCTCCGAAAGCAAACGACTTCCCTTCGAGGAGAAATCGCTTCGTTTTCTTATCTGACTTTTGTCTCCGAAGCGACCCGAACAAGATTAATGCAATCGGAAAGCTGAAGGTTTATTGTTTTTGTTTCAGAACTGTTATTAAGCGTTTCGTAAGTTAAAGGCCATCTCTCGAACCGGATCAATCATGTGACAAGCTCATTTTTGCTGCTTTGCTGTTTGTCGTTTACTGACTTGGAGTTCTTAAATATTTCATTCGTCGGATGAGCTCTTTTGTATCCGATTGTTCAAGACACGAAATTTCAACTACAGCATACCCCGATTTTACGTCTCCCGACTCTACGTTTTCCTCATCAGACCCCACTGTTTCTGTATACTAATAATGTTAATTTAACCTGGATGAAAAGTTCTTTGTTTATAAATTTCCCGCATTATGCATTTTCCGTGGGAAGAAACATAATATTCTAAAATCTGTAACTCAGAGCAGAGGAACATAAGTTACTTTATGACAATTTTACAGTAGAGAGAAAAAACTTTTTTCTGGCCCATGCAAAGGATGGGACGTGCGCTCTTTTAACCATGGTAAAAAAATTTAAAAGGATATTTTTTAAAAATTACGTTCACATGGCTCGAAGCGGAATTCGCAACTCCAGAACTCCAATACGCTACCTTGCGGTGACTAATAATACTAAAGAAAAAGGTAAAACATTCCATTCTACGTGTTTTCTTTGGGGTAAATTACAGGCTTCGGGAAGTTTGTGGTGTAATGTAATTTCAGAAGAATAGAAAAGAAAGCTTCCCACAAACACGATGAAATATCACTGTCATTCACAAAGCATCAAAGCAAGTTATAAATACGGCGTGTGTTTGTTTACCTTCTTCATCAGCCATTAGACAATGGCTGCACGGCCCCCTATAGTTTATTGAAGTTGCGAATAAACTTCTATATACAGTGCACTAATAAACAGAAAATCACCACTTTCAGACTTACGTCCTTCTGGCTCTGAGGTACAGAAATAAGCAATATGTTTTCTTTAGTGGTTTTTTTAAGCTAATTCCCGCTGTTGAAAGTAAATCTATGAAAACAGAAATGCTACTGCTCCATCCGGTTGTATGTACGGATTATTTTCACACTAAACACCCGAATTCACGACTGAGTTCAAATGATCTGAAATGGTTGTATAATAATGTTCTTTTCGCAAAATATAGAGATTGTACTTTTTAGAAGAGTCATCTTTACTACCTTTAGTTTTTTTCTATTTGGTTTTCCCGTATTTAACGTTTTTTCAACCCAGTCCCTTGCAAAAAGCAAAATAAGAATTTCCCTGTCCTTAAAGAGGTGAAGATTCTATCCATTCTGAACGTGCGAGATGAAGTTCAGCTTTATGTTATTATTATCATTTTTTAAATAGTAGGGCGACGGAAAGTAATGCCGTTTATTTATTTATTTATCTATTTTTAATCTTTTTTTTTTTCAAACGAATAAATTTTTAAAAGTTTTTGTTTTTAATTAACGATGTAATTATCCTCCCTATTAACCGTCTTTTGCCATGTAATGCACAATCCTGGCCAGATAGAAGTTGATCGGTTTTTGAGCAAAATATTTGGAGACGACGTTTCGGATATCGGACAAATTTTCAAGTCTTTATGTCGGTCGGAATAAAGAGAAATTAGATGGTGCAATGTCAGGTGAATATGGTGGGTGAAACAGCCCACGAAAGCTCATTAATTTTTTATGGGTTGACTTTGAGCAGGGTGGGCCTGATTTTCTGCTGATAGTAGTGGAAGTATTCACGTCACCTATTGCACCATCTAATTTCCTTTCCTACCGATCGCTAAAACATTTTTTCTTAGACAAAAACAATTTGGCTGGCATCCGAAATGACGTTCCCAAATATTTTGCTCCGAAGAGTAATTGATGTTATGTATCCAGGATTGAAAATTTGCATACTAGATGGAAAAAGGCTGTTGATAAAAATAAAAACATTTAAAAATTCTTTTGTTTGAAAAAAAACAACATTACTTTTCGAACCCCCTAATAACACTGAAAATAGCTAGTTCAAGGCTGCAGTGGAGCCCCTTCAACAGTTTTCGAAAGTGCTCAGCGCACAGGAAAGTCTTGAGTGAACCTCGCGTTGGTGCGTGTGTTGCACACTTTTTGAATTGATGAGGGGGCTTCATTGAATCCTTGGAACACCTAATTGACACTTTTACTCGGCAATTAGTGCTTTATTTATTTTCTTTTAATTTATTAATATTGATTGCTGTTTCTGTAAAGAAAATTACATTCTAAGTTCCTGATTGTTACAAATGCACATGTTTCAAATGTTTTCCCCAGATCGCAAATATCGTTTTTTTTTTTTTTTTTTTTTTTTTTTTTTATTGTCTCACTGCCAAAACAGGGGCGACGTTTATTTCGAAAGCCACCGCTTTAGATGATAGTTCCATAAACTAAGCTTTGGCAAAACAGTACCTTTTGAAAAATAATGCTTCATTAAAAAAAAGGTAGCTTGCATTTCAAGTACGTTTACTGTAAAGACGCCGCATTTTGTAAACAATACGCTGAGATAATTAAAAGTGGTCACATGCATTAATTATTTGTCTTGCGGCAAATTTTCTTTTTTCTTTTCTTTCTTACCCATGTTCGTTTAATGAAACAAAGTTGCAGCTATCTTAAGCATACGAACAAAGCTTTTCTAATAGAAATCATAACCAAAAGCTGCTTTAATTAAAAATGCGAGCGGTGTTTTGTCTTGTGAATCGTTATGGTGCGGTGAAATTCCTTTTAATTATTTCTTGCTATCTAATTCGTAACCTTGCATACGAATGTAATGAAACAGCTAGGGAGACGGCAGAAAAAGGAAGCACCAAAAAAAAAAAAATCCTCTCTTGTTCCAAGGTTAGGCTTTGAAACTAATATTTTGGTTCAAGTACCACTCTTTTATGCGGGCACGTTAGGAACAACCAAATAATGCGAACCGTCCCTGATGGGAGATGCAGTTTGATGAAATTTAGTTTTTTCTCAGATAATCTGATTTTTTCTCTGTTTAATTTTTACGGCTTTCACTTAATTCCCAAGGTTTGCGTTTTATCAAAAGCGCCATTTTTTATTTTGCTGCATTCCTGTCTTTTTTGGGAAGACAAAAGGCGGATTTCAAAATTGATTAATCTAGTTCGCAAAAAGAAAATTTAATAAAATAATGAGAGAATGCATAAAAAAGTAGTTCGTTCCGTAATGAAATAAACCTTTCCTTCAGCTGCGAATAGAGTTTTATTTTGGGTTTTGGGAGCTTAATGTTAAAAATCTAATCATCGAGGTGAATATAAGGCAACTAATCTTTTTGAACAGGCTTTTTCTGGAATCTGAAGCGATGTTTTCCTAAGCTGTAAAGTGTAACGTTTCTATTTACATTCATTCAAAATTAAGAAAAATGGCGTTTCTTTTTAATATAAAGAGTTTTTATATTTTTTAATTTAATCGTGGATAGCTTTGCGACTTTGTGTAATAAATAATGGTAAGCAAATGTATAGAAATGGGGAAAATGTACACAAATGTTATGAAAAATTAGCAAATAAGAATACGAAGAGATAATTGGCTAGATAAACAGATAAAATAAATGGAATAATGACGATGCATCACAATCTTAAAATAAGTAAATTAACATATGGGTCATTCTTCAAAAAGTGTAACTTTTCTGTCACACGCCTTTTACAGTAAAAACTTTACGGAACATTTCATTTAACAATGGTTTTTAATTTCATCAAAAATATATCTATTTAAACCTGCCAACAATTTTTAACAATTTTTATTTTCGTATATTTTTGGTTCACATGTGAATTCTCACCTCCGTGGCATGTCACACACCTTGTGTGACTGTTTATGTTGCTTAATAACTTGTTTAATTAAAAGTATATACTTATTTATTTACTATTCCTTTCACAAGTGTCTCAAATACTAATTGTTTAAGTGTATTTAATTTTTTAATATTGTGTTTCAGTTCGTTTTAGTAGGACAAGAAGTTATGTCACACAATAAATTCTCACCTCCGTTAACTAAACACAAAATGTCATTCCTCATTAATACGTGGCAGTAATGACATCAAATTTTATTTTCCATGATACAAAGGAGCCCCCTTGTTTATTTTCAGCCATAGTTGAAGTTGTGAGATTTTTGTCGAAAAACAAGAAGATAGATTTTGCTTAAAAAGCTTAGTGTGGTTATTCTGACTTCTCACCTCCGTGAACTTGAATTTCAGGGACGTAAGTTAATGTAAAAAAAGAAGTGAACGTTTTTCCATATGCTTAACATGTGCAGATTGTAGCAACAAAGAAAAAAATTTCCCTGAAAAATGTATCTATTAGAACTACATTAATGGCAAATTCCTCACCTCCGTGACAGACTTTATCAATGTTATTATTTCTGAGGGAAAAATAAATGATGGAGGAAAAATGCATCAATAATAGGCATTCTACTAAAATTATAAATTGGCAGAATATCCTCAAATTTACTAAATACTATTTTTTAACATACATTTGAAACTACTAACTAAGCTGTACTTTAGTTGAGAGAGCTTACTATTATATTCCTACTATTCATTGAAATAGCTGATTGCTTGCACAATTAACAAAATCATTACTTTGATATTAAATTGGCCTCGATTTTTAAATATTAAAAGTTCTTTCTTTTTTTTTTTAATTTCCGTCAACAAGGCATTTTTTATTTTATTTTTATTTATAAGTAAAATAATTGGAACTTAGCTGGGCCATTGTTTATGGTTACTTCCAGTAGGTAACACTTTCATGTAAGAATGAAAAAAAAAGAAAACAAAAGGTTTCAAAATCTTTACTAATAATAAAGCTGAAAGTCTCTCTGTCTGTCTGGATATCTGTGACGCGTATAGCGACTAGACCGTTCGACCGATTTTCATGAAATTTGGCATAAAGTTAGTTTTTAGCATGAGGTTGTGCACCTCGAAGCGATTTTTTAAAAATTCGATTTTGTTTTTTTTTTTTTTATTCCAATTTTAAGAAAATTTTACCGATCAAATTATCACAACTTGGAATAGTAAATTACGAAATTATTATAACGTGGAACCGTAGCATGGGCGAGCCATTTAACATAGCAAGTTGGCGAGAAATTCATCATCCATTCTTTGTAAATATGCAGGCGAACCAAATGACCTTTTAATTTTCTACTACGGGCAAAGCCGTGCGGGCACCACTAGTTGAAAAATATTTGCGTTCAAAAGTTAAATTTTGTGGAGAATGACCCATATACAGATGCATAGGTGCAAAGCCATTGGTATAAATAACCGTAAGCAAATTAAAAATATTTTAGAGCGGAGTTGCTTGCCTTGGGATTTCATTTTGGTAATTTTTTGTTCTTGATCAATTATAATCAAATTTTCGACTGATATTCGTTCAAATTTTGCCTTCACAAAAGTTTTGCTTCAGCTTTAGTTTATAACTGAAAAAAGAAGATATTTAGTAAATTTGTACTTTGTCCCAATGTTAACTATCTGGTGCCTGGTATATTGAGAGTTTAAAATAGATATTGAAAAGTTCAACTCTTTTACGCTATATGTGGAACTGTTTTCTCAAGAAACGATGAATAGTTTAACATGTTTCACAAGATTAAGTATAAGGCACAAAGCCTTTTTTGTTTAAATATTTTGAACAAGTGGCACCCACACGGCTTTGCCCGTAGTAGAAAATTAAAAGGTCTTTCAGTTTGCCTGTATATTTATGATGAATTTCTCGCCAATCGGCTTGCCCATGTTACGGTGCCACGTTATGATAACATGGTAATTTACTCGTCCATTTTATGATAATTTTGCTCGGGAAAATGTTCTTAAAATTGGAATAGAAAAAGAACAAAATCGAATTTTCGAAAAATCACTTCGAGGTGCACACCCCCATGCTATAAACTAACTTTGCCAAATTTCATGAAAATCGGCCGAACGGTCTAGACGCTATGCGCGTCACAGAGATCCTGACAAACAGAGATCCAACAGATATCCAGACAGAGAGACTTTCGGCTTTATTATTAGTACAGATAGCATTATATTAAACTGTTAAACAAAAATTGATCCTTTATTTTTTTATTAGAGTCTTTTATGTCATTTTTTGCCTTTTTCTTTCTCCCAGGGCTCTCATGTTGTCTGAAAAAGTGTTTCATCTCATTTCATCAAACATCGCAATTTCCAATTATTTGTTTTTTAACAACTATAAAAGAACTAATAAGCTCGCATACCTGGTTTGAAACTTAAATAAAAGCCAAAAGTTTTTTTTTTTTTTTTTTAAGATAAGAGTTTGTGTATATATTTGGCCAGAAAAGAGATCAAAGCATAAAATTTTAATTTTTTGAAAAAAATGGCCAACATTTGAAGTGCCATATATCAAAAACTATAAGCTGTACAGCATATCAGTTGAGCTTAAATTGTTGCAAAAGTAATGTGCTTTAAAATCAAAAACAACAGTTAGCATTAAAAAATGCATAGCTTAGGGGTTATAAGGTAAAAAATCAAAAAAGTCCGAACATTTTGCAGTTTTTCTCGTATTACGCAGCGAGCATAGGTTTTTCGAAACTGAAAACTTGGATTCACATTACCCTAAGTGATTCAAACAAAATATTAAAAAATCAGAACTACATCGCGCTTTGTGGTTTTTGCCTTCCTTCTGTACACTATTACTGAACTAATAAGATTTTAAAAAACCATAAACAAAATGTTATGAAAAGGTTGAATCTACCTCTGTTAAATTTTTATATTTTAGCTAAAATATTAAATGTCATACTTCTTGCTCCACACTTCCCCCCTATGCTACCCTAATGAAATAAATAGTAGGTAATGGAATTGTTGAAGAATATATGAACAGCAATTCAGTGAGAGCAAAAATTTAGTTTATTTTTATGCCTATATGATGTTATTATGTCAGAAGGTAAAACTCAATTATTTATCTTTTTTAGGGGTCGTATATCACAGATCTTAGCACTGTTTATCAAAAAGAAGTGAATGTATAATGCGTCATTCCTTAATAAGATGTTTTGCAAACACAAAACACGCAAATTTAAATGCCCACAAATATTGTGTATATACAGTAGTACCTACTTTAAGGGACACCTCGGAATAAGGGACACCTTTATTTAAGGGACACTTTTTCTGGTCCCAATCCCTTTGAATAGGGACCTCAATGTAGTTACCTCTGATTAAGGGACACTCTATTTAAGGGACACTTTTTCTGGTCCCAATCCCTTTGAATAGGGACCTCAATGTAGTTACCTCTGATTAAGGGACACTCTTTTTAAGGGACAGTTACAGAAAAAAAGTGCAGCAATTTATGTATAAACACAAAAAAAATTAAAAACATACAAACAGAATTAATTGAAATAAAGGTTCTTTTCTTGTCGAAAAATTAACTGGAAAAACTTTGCCTTAACATCAACATGCAAAGCAGCAAATATGTGTTTTAAAGTTCTTACTGAGACTTACATTCATGCTTTTCCCTCTCACCAATTGGTTCAGATCTGTTCAGCTCCGACTGATAGAGAGTACATGACTAACTTTATATAGAAAACTTGAAATGTGATCACACAATTATTTACATTACATTACATCGTAAACTGTGTGACAGGAAGCAAATCCATGAAATAAATTACTTCAAAATTATTTTTATAAATTAGTAACTTTATTTCTACTAAGTTTTTGATTAAATTTCAATTTTTGAAAGATTTTTGCTTCAATTTAAATAAATCTGAGTTTTATTTAGGATATATAAAACTATTTCACTTTTAATCTTAAATGTTAATAGTCTAGTTTGTTATAATATTATACTAATTATATAATCATAATATTAACAAACAATTTATATAACAAACAATATTATTATTATAATATTTAATAATAATATTGTTTGTTATAATATTATACTAAATATATATTCATACCTCCGAACAAGGAACACCTCTTTTTAAGGGATATAATGTACAATCCCTTTAGTGTCCTTTATTGAGAGGTTTTACTGTATTAGGTATATTTGACACTTAATCTTCGGAAGAGACAAAGCAGCATTTGCACACAACGCTTCTCATCGTTGCCCCTATCCAAATTGTTTAAACATTCTCCTGTTCAAAAAAAATTCCCTAAAACCTAGGACTTCCAGAAACATACCCATGTTACAACTCTTCAATCTTTTAAATGATTTAATTATTCAATGATGCTGACATGGCAGCAATAAAATTCGCGCGATCATACGGGTCCAAATATAATACTATATTGTTTTCACCAGTAAGTTTTTGAAAATCGAAACCAAATAATTCAAAAGAAACTGAACCAGTATCGATTGCGAGTTCCAAGCTATACTGTTGTGTTAACGTGTCCACATTAATACAGATAATTTCTTTTCAAACCTTTGAATTTCAAGTTCCCTTAAAATTCCTTGTACAAGAAGCTCTGTTATTCATTCTTATGGTTTTCTAACATAAAACGCTTTTTTTTTACCTATATATATAAGAATTACTTTTAAGCTCTTTTTATCTAAATATGCTGCCTCAATTTAAAACATTATTTTTTTTTCTTTTGTTTCTCTAGAAAACTAGATTGAAAAATTTTCTACATAGCCAAGCATAAAAGAATTCTCTTATAAAAAGAGTGAAAGCTTTGCATAATAAATTAAATTTGATTTTATTCCCTTAGTAGAATCTTTTCACTGCTTCTTGCGAGAGCGTTCTTTTTTCATTGCAAAAATACCAAGTTTTCCGTAAAGGTCTGAAAACTAAAGAAGATGAACTTCCTGAAAAAACAGGCCAAAAGTAAATTTGTTTCTGATGAAAACACTTAAGTGCGAGCAGTATTTTTATTATTCAGCAGTTGCAAAATTGTGTCCGAAAGAAGTAATTCAAAAAATCAAAAGTAGCATTTAAGTTTTCAATGACGAAATGAAATTGCAGAAGCATTCTATCACCTAAGCCAATACGTAATAATGTACTAAAAATTTAAGTTAACCGACTAAGTACAACTGCATTTTAACTTTTGCTACTTGAAATGTAAATACAGCAGTAGCGTAACAAGGGGTTGGCAGGAGTGGCTCTCGCCAGGGGCGCAGCAACTAGGAGGGCGGCGTTTCGACTGATATATAAAAAAAAATTATTTTTTTTAAAAAATTATTCATACGTATGAGTAGAAAAATACTTTTATAAATAAAAATAAAAATATAAAAAAGTCTTGCAAGAAAAGGAGCTAGAGGGGAAAATACATAGCTATAAACGGAATTGAAAAATGTTTAATATCATTTAGTTCAAGAACGTTCATTATTTATACTAACGAATCGCAAATAGTATTGATTTTATTGAATATATGTGAAATAGTGGGGGGAGAACTAAAATCTTTTGGGAAGGGGAGAATTCTGAATATGCCGAATGAAATCCCAATTTTACCGAATGATAAAATTCGAGTTATGCACACTTATACATACATAACATCTACTGCGGAGGAAAATCGGGCATCATTGAAAACAATTAAGGTTACAATATTGTCTCCTAGATTGTCAAATCAATTAGCCAAATTCCCCCCCCCTCCAAAGTTGGGGGAGGTCACAGTGACCTCCGGTGACTTCCCATCGGGATCTGTGGGAGGGCGTAATTTTTTAGGTTCGCCAGGGGTGCTAGATCCCCTAGATACTCTACTGAAATGCAGTAACGTTCTGCCATCTAAATTATTAAGTACTGATGTACTAAAAATGTAACTTAACTAAGTACAACTGCATTTTCACTTTTGCTACTTAAAATGTAAATGCAGTAACGTTCTACCATTTAAGTTATTAAGTAATAATGTACTAAAAATTGCAATTGTACATTTAAATTTTAAGTTAATATTTAAAATCCAACATGCTACAGAAATATACACACAACATTCAGTCATCTAACTATGCACTAAAAGTTGTAAGCAGTAAATTTCCATTTTAAGTTACCACTGAAATTAGAAATTCAGAAATGTTTTTTAATGTAAGTTCCTACATAATGATGTACTGAAATCTGTGAATAAAGGTGAGGAAAGGGGAGAATATGTGAACATTTTATGTATTACTTTATGCTTGCAGCAAAAAATCTCGGAAACATTCTACAGTGATGGCAACATTAGTACAACCTCTTATCAAACCTTTCAGAGCAATGGGCCATTTTGTGTTTCTGTGGTGACAATTTCTTTGTTTTGGCCGCAGCTGTTCAGTTTTCTTCACGTGCACACACATTTTAAACTGACTAACAAGATAATCTTTATTATTGCATACCATTGCATGAATATTTGCGTAAATTTATGACGATGTCTAAGTTTCTTTATTGAATTAAAAAGTTTTTATTTCCCCAAGTTAGACCGAAAGTTCACTTGTGAACATAGCAAAAGGAGTACGTGTGAGCAGTTCCCATATAATCTCTTTGGTGTGAATGTTAGTGTAGAATATTATAAGTTTTAGAAAATATGCAAACATTTAGAATTATTATTCTTCTTTAGTCAATTCAAAAATTAATTTTCAATTTTTTTCCTAATTATTTGCTTTCTTTTATTTATGTAATTATTTTTTATAACTAAATAGTTGGTCAAGAATTTAAGGTTATAGAACAGTTACAGGAAGTAAAAAAGACAACATATTTTAGTTTAATTAACAACTTAAGTTTAAAATCATTTTAAATGCATTATCATATGTGAAATACACCGCGATCTCAGTTCATTTCCAGCCGAGGACTGTAGTTCCGTGCTTATTAGCACTCATCAGCCCAGCATAGGAAAGTGACAGAGCTGGAGATGGAAAACCTCTTAAGGAAGCCAAGAGTGCCAAACAAACTAGTAGCTAATATAGAATTAGCACAGACCAGACGAGTGACGAAGCAATGGTTCGGTTCAACTCTAAGATTGATGGCAAGGCATGGTATATTCACTCGTCTGGTCTGTGCTAATTCTATATTAGCTACCAGTTTGTTTGGCACTCTTGGCTTCCTTCAGAGGTTTTCATCATCCAGCTTAGTCACTTTCCTATGCCGGGCTTATGAGTACTAATAAGCACGAAACTGCAGTCCTCGACGGGAAAGACTGAGCTGGCGGTGTATTTCACGTATTTTAGCCTTGGTTCATGGGCGGTAATTTACTGAATACATTATTATATCTTGTATGACGCTCAAAAGATAATAATAAGAATATTCTTTACATTATAAAATATTCTTAGTACAGTGTAGATAATAAGATTATTTTTTCTTGTCTATCCAGTGATCATAATATGAAAATAATTTAACGAAACATGAAGTTTTGTGGTTCCTAGTGTCTCCAAACTCCAAAGAACCACATTTAAGTTTTTGAATGTCTGAATTAGAAAAGTTAATTTATATTCGTCAAAAACATTTGAGGCAATGCTGTTATAGGGAGCCTTCGTGGCTGAGCGGTCAGAAGTACTAGCTTATACAGCGGCCTGCATGCAGTCATGGGTTTGAATACCATCTTCGACTTGTGTGTTACATCCTTTTTTGGCGACATAAATTTCATTCTGATTAGTGCTATTTGTACCGTATTGTACTCATAGTAGGGCACTCTAAAATTTCTGGCTTATTATTTTTAAAGTTGTTATACAATCCCTATCTCATTGTTATTGCAGGCTTTACTCAAGAAGGGCCCCAGCACTTCACGGCAAATCTGGGGGAGGACGTGATCCTGCACTGTGCTCTCGAGTTCCCGGAAAACAAGCCCGTGCCCTACGTCATCCAGTGGCAGAAGCAAGGTATCAAGATACCAATCTACATTTGGTACGACGGATACCCGCCCCACTCTGGAGATGGCTACGAAGGCAGGGTTTCGCTTTACGAGTTAGCCTCGCTGAATCTCACGAATGTGCAGGAGAGCGACCAGGGCTGGTACGAGTGCAAGGTGTACTTTCTCAACAGACCTCCGGATTCCCCCAAAAACGGCACTTGGGTGCATCTCGATGTTCATGGTGAGTTGACACAGTTATATTTTATTCAACATTAACTCTGCATTTTTTTTTTCATAACCTATATACAAGGCTATTCAAAAAAAAAAAAAAATCCGATTTCGAACATTTATTTCTTCCAAATTACAAAAGGTTGAACCATCATTCCACAACCCAGGACGTTCGTAGACAGACGAAAGTTTCAAGTTTGAGAAGTCCGGGATGAAATTCCAATCACTGCCTCATTGGCACTGTTGGTTGTCTGTTGTACTCAAAATGGCGAAACAACAGGGAAAAGTATATTTTGTATACTGTATTTAACCAATTATTAGAGTTAAACCAGGTTTTCACCGTCAGTTTAACAAATGATCGCATCAACAAAAGCATTACCAGGGGCATCGGCAATTCTATCGAGTCTGTTAATTCGATAACTTGTGACCAATTAGTTTGTGTGTGGCAAGAAATGAGACCCCATTTTGATACTTGTCGTGCTCATATTGAATGCATAAAACAAAAATTGAATTCTCGTATTTTGTCTTTCCTGGAACGTTAGAATTGTGCTTTCATCTTTGGTAGTTTAAAAGAAATGAAAGTTTGAAATTTGATCCTTCTTTTTGAATAGCCCTGTTGTTACTATGCAACTAATTGAATCATTACTGCCGTCGTAGGCAAACCAATTGAATTTCTCCACGATTTTCTACAGTTTGACTCTGATTGGAAAAAAATCCAATGGGTGAAGGATTAAACGGTTCCGTTGGCCAAAATACGATTGATTGATAATTATTTGAAATACCATGCTTATTTACATGGTTTCTTCCGTCTTTGCATACTTGGCGGTCAATTCAATTTTGGATCTGTTTAATTGGAATGCTGTTTGAAGTCGGTTCCTTTTCAAAAAATGCAGAATATTATGAATTTCCCTTCTTTATAGTGAATCAAATTTCCGTTTCTAGACATAGTAATTCATTCCAAATGCTTCTATTTTGGAGTTATCTTGTATTTGATGTCATGTTAATTCTCGTTTGTGGCAGAATTATGTTCCCAGTCGTGCATCACAGCATGATGATTTTTTAAACATTTAACAATGCTAAAGTATCTATTTTATTTTATCGAATTAAAAAATTTATCTCTGGACAATTTTTTGTATTGCCTATTCATCACTTAATGCTGATAATTTTAACTTCACTTAAATATGGATTTAAAAATGATTTTTTATAACTGACACGATTTAGAAACCAAATTTAAAATATGGACGCCACACTACAACTTTGAATGGCTATTACATAATCAATATTTTTCAATAACTCAAAAGAATGAGAGCGGGAACCCATATACGTTAGTTACAAGTATATTTCTTAATGCTTATTTGTACTTCAAAAAAATTATTTTTCTGCTGTATTACTTTTGCTTTCGTTTTTAATTTCCATTATTAATATTACTTCCGTTGTTAAGATGTTTTTCTAGATGAAGTCTAGAACTTAATAAAGTTTGAAAATAAAATAGTTGTGAAAATAAACCGAAACTTGCAAGAGGCCATTTTATTTTTAAAGAATTGTTTGAAACAATAAAACAAAGACTGAAGATATATTTGTCGAAATCGAGATACTTGTCGAAGCTTGTAAAATGAGAAAGCAGACTAGTTTAGCTCTGAATGGGCAACCAACCAGTTTAATAATGAATCTTTCAAACAGTATTACTTTACATTATTACTCATGTGTTTAGAATTATTTATTTTACCATCATAAAGAAATTGAAGCAATAAACCCACTTCAGGTTCCTGTCAAATCTAATATTAAACTTGTGATACAAATCAGACACAATATTTCTTAGCGTCTGCAAAAAATATGATAAAAGAATTTCAAAAAAAAGAAGAGTTATTTTTTCTTTCGTTACCTTTACAGATTTTGACAACCTCCCTTAAAAGCAAAGGTTGACGAACCCTGTCTCACACAATTGATGGCTTTGTTGAAAAGAACGTAGAGGAACTAATGCTTTTCTTCCCCTTTTTACTTTATTTGAAAAATATCTTCTTAGATCGCAGCTGAGCTTTTAACTTCAATCAAAAGTAAAAGATTCAAAATATACCCAAGAGGCTCGAATTTCTCGTCAATTACTATTTGGAAATCAAAAATGAAAAGTAAGGAACGAATTCAAGCGTTCTTTCAAGGACAGTTTTTCCGATTTTGTTCTTCCTGTACTTCCAAGTTTCGGGTATTTTTGGGGAAGATGATTTATTAGAAAATGAAATGGTTACGATGTGCGGTAGTTTTCATACTAAATTCAGATTGAGTATTTCTGTGCATATTACGTTTTTCATTTATTTAACACATGCTTAAAATTTAGGTTTTCATATCCCAATTAGAAAAAAAAACTGTACCTCAATATTATTCGTGGTATGAAAACTTCGCTCCTAAACACTGAACTATACTTTTAGATAACGAAAAAGGATTTTCGCTACACCTATAAAGAAAATTATAACCGATTCCATATGCTTCTCCACTATTTTTGGATGCAAATTATTTCTTTGTCTCTTTTAATCTTGAGAAAATACTTACATCTTAAGTAAGAGTAAGGTACCTTTATTTGGATTACTCGTCAATTTATTGAGAGACAGAATTTTTTCCAGAACTTAAAGAACATTTTTGCTAAACTATCAAACAAAGACAGTCAGCGCCTATTTTTAATCATCTGGAAAATACATGACTTCAAAAAAGCAAGAACATTATCAGTCCTTGAAGGGGAAGTCATTAAAAATATATTTAAAACTGATTCGTATTTTGCATTCGTTAGCGAAAGATCACTGGTATCAGTTTTTTTTATGTTTTTATTTCCTGCCTTACCTCCATAAAATTGCGTGTATTCTCTTTCCATTTTATTAGCGAAGAAAACCAGCTACACAATTTCGTAATAATTTTCCAACATTTTCAGAAAGACCTGTATTGTAATACAAGAATGCATTGTTTTTGAGCATACGGCGCTCACAACATTTGTTGAAAACGAGGAGACTCCGTTCCCTGCTCGTCTCACTCGTCAACATCCATTCACTTTCGTCTAATTCTCGACGTGCAAAGATGAGACCGGGCAAAATGAGTTTCTCGTAAAGTTTTGAATTTTTCGCTGCCTTGTTGAACTCTAAGCTCCCAGTGGTTCTCGAGAACATTAGACTTCAGACATACAAATTTTAGTAGTAGTCAAAAGTTGATTACTTTCTAGTAGTGCAGAAGGGAATGTAGAAGATAAAACATTAGACATGTCATTAATTCGATCAAAATTTAATTTTTATTAAAATATCAAAAGCGTGTGATAACTACGAGCATAACGCATATGATAAAACGTTCCTACTAGAAATCAGGTTTTGAAATTTCTAAAAACCATTCACATGTTCTTTCATGTTTAAGCTAGACAATTACACATTTGATGTAGGCAACGTTTGTCTGTACTAGTGTCTGTTGATATTGAATTTACAAAGTTTTGCTGGTAATTCCAACAGCGATTATCAAAAGTAATAACTATCATCAGCTGGTGAAATTACGTGATTTTTTACTTGAATGAAAAGGATTTCGGAAAGCAGAACTGCAAATTTATTTTGACATAAAACTGCATAAAATTCAAAATATATATATATATATTTCTTATATATAGTAAGTTCAAACACCGGCATTTTTCAAGCTTTTAAATAATTATGAATGATACATGCCACTAAAACTCATTTTCGCGAAGTTATTGCCCAACTTCAACAGTCAAACTTTTTTTTTTTTTTTCGATTACAGAAACGGTATTAACTCTAAAGGAGAATTAAGCTGGTAAATATCTACCAAAGAAAAGAAAAGGTTGAATCTGGAAATGTTTGCAGTGAAAAGGGAGCCCAAATATTTGCTTTACGTTGTAATGAAAGAAAAAACCTTAACCTAAGGGTTAAACGTTTTGTGTGTCCAGTGAATGTAGAAACCATTACATTTAATCAAAACACACATGCCTTTAAATCTCTTCGTATTTTGCACAATTAGTCAACATTTTCTGTACCGTATGCCAACTGATGTGATAAGTTGCAGTTTCTGAAAGTATCGTGCATTTACTTTTGCATTCTTTCGATTAAAACGAAAAACAATAATAAAGGCCATTGATCTTCGTAATATGAACTTTCTATGGAAAAGTAAAAACAAATAAAATTGAATAACAAATTATGGATTTAATTTAATGTTGATGCGTCGTGTACTGAAATTAAGGTGAAATCGGGGATAATTTATTTTTTAACTGGCAGAAAGTTCTTTATAAAAAAGCAAAAATTGCTTAAGTACAATTCTGCGCTGAAAACAAAATCGCTAAAATATCTACGATGCTAATTGAATGCTTTGTTTTAAACATACAAACTTTATTTTTACGATCAAAAACAAGGGGAGGGAGTTGTTTGCAATTGCAAAACTTGAAAGTGCAACACCTTGTTATCCATTAAATTATGTTAGGAGGAAATCAACCAATTAGTTTCTTTTTAACTGCCTGATGTGCCATTTTCGAATCTTTCTCCTACAAAACCCAACCGAGATTGGACTACCCTATTTTAAATTTGAATAGCTTTCTGAAAATATTTGAGTTATTTTATCATGCGCTTTTGTGTTGCAAATTTCCTATTCCCTATCTTATATAATTAAAAACTGAGCGTATGTATCTATGTATGTACCTATGTATCTATGTAGTCATCTATGTCCAAGTTTCTTCTCCCGAACGACAGTGAACTGACCATCCAACCAGGTATCGATGGATTCGCAATCTTCTCGTCTTTATGTTTGGCTATTTAACATAAACCTCCGATAATAATTAGCGGAGATATCAATTAAAAACTATTAAATATGACAGTTAGATTTCGACATAAAATCCCTATTTTTCGAAGGCAATTCTCCATTTTTCTCCATTCAAATTATTATTCAGTGCTTCATCTCAACTTTCCGCAACAATGCTTTTATTAAAATTTATAGCTTTGGAGAAAATCATATTGAGACGAAAGATCTGTTTCCATTTTTTGTCTCGAATATGAGCAAATAAAATTCTGAGTTTTGTTTTGAAGGCTTCTCCTGTAATCGGGGAATTTAAAATGTTTACTTTTTGGTTATTTTTCCGAAATCTGCCGAATTTTTTTTTTTTTTTGCAAGCCTGATTGTTGAACACGCGTCACTTGACATAACTTTTATTTTCGAGGTGGACCGTGCAAAGCTGGGCGACGTAGCTAGTTTGAATTAAATTTTTAATCGTGAGTTATCGCATGAATTCTCTATTTGGTAACAGAAAACTACAAGCTTTAAAAATTTTGAATGGCAATAGTTGAAGATTTTATCCATAGAAATAGCTCAATCAGCAATTCGGAACTCCAGCGCTCGAATACGCTACCTTGCGGTGATTTACAAAACTGCAAATGAAACTAAAACATTGCCACGTTGCGTTCCACGTGTGTCTGTTGACGTAAACACAGGCAGTTTGTTCTGAGTAATTATTAACGCAATCGATGAGTCTTAGTTTGCTTTCAGCTACAGAAATTAATTCGTCCCTTAGTAGTATTCTCGAGCTTCTCAAAATAATGTTAGTTTTCATTATTTCCTTAATAATTGGTGAAAGCGAAAATTCTGGATTAACAAACTTGGATAACGTTATACAAGGTAAAAATTTTTATTGTTTTGTATGAATTTGTAAGAATATGGGGGTTTTTTAATCTTAAATTAATTAAACTTACCATATTTTACAGCAGCATTTAGTTGGAATGGACAGTATGCAAAATATTTTCTTGACTATATTATCGTAGAACAAAATGAATAACCGAGAAAGAATTTACTTTATTCCTTTTATTCTCAGTTGAAAGGTTTCGCCAAATTTGTTTAGGGTTATAGTTTTAGTATAGTGCGAGCAATGTAGCCTTGGCGAGATTTCGCGTTTTTAGTTAAACCATTTTTAATTTTTATCATGAGTGGAATAAAATGGTAGTAAGATTACAGAATTCGATAAGTAAAAAGAAATAATGGTCAATCAACTGAAAAGAAAACTACCACCATATATCCGTGAGAATTTTGTTGATGATTTGCATAACATGACACAATTAAATCGTAACTCAGAAATTAGAAAAACCGAAACAGAAAATTTTTAAATTAACCGATTCGGGAATTCGAGAGAAATAACTCAGCTACAAATGGAAAACAATAAGCGCTAGCCAAGCAAGGCAAAAAAGTATCATCTTCTTTCGATAACAATTTGTAATGTCATATTGAATTTTCTAGCATTAATTGTTATTCTTGACAGGCCACAATTATTATTTAGTTTTATCAAGAATTGATAAATATCGAATTCAACATCGTGGAAATAGCTGCTTAGAACTACGAACTACGTAGTTTGCATTAATCTTTGACGTTTAGCAATGCTTCTTGAATTCTCATTTCTTTCTACGTGGGCCAGAATATCCACAAGACTTTGAAAATTAATTTAAAAAGAATAAAGCGAAAAAATCATACGTACGAACAAAAATCACAACACTTTTAGCATTTTCTTCGTTACCATGTGCGTTTGTTTTAGTTTTTAAGTCCGCCATTAGACAGTGACTTCAGTGCCCCCTATAGTTCGTTGGAGTTGCGAATTACAATTTATTATTTTAAAATTAAACGCCTACATTTTTGCCTAAAAGTAAACAGTTAATAATATCTGTATTACGCCTCCAAGACGAACGCTCACGGACCGGAATGATAGGCAAATTATATTGCGAGAGACACTTAACAAAACTGGTCTAATTTCGAACATAAGCCTTGCTAGTAAGTTTTAATGCGTCAAAGATAAATAAATTAGCGACTTAATTTCATACAGATAAAATATGAACTACTTGTTCAAGAATGAGTTTCTTTATGCCCGGTGTTAGTAGAAAGGATTTTTTTTACACAGTAGGGGAATGTGGGGCAAAGAAAAAAGGTGAAATATTTTCTCTGTTTTTAGCGCCATCTACCTGGCAATATTTTAACAATGTAGTTTCACATGTAGTTTATTCTAGTCAGAAAACAATAGCACCGAATATTAAAGCATATGATAATACAGGCAATTTTCAAAAAATGATACTTCTATTGTAATAATTGTAGAAATACAAAAATTATTTTTTATGTTATAAAATAACAAAGTTCTTGTTATTAACATTTTTAGTGTTAATTGAAATCTTCTAATATGCAGTGCAATGTTTATTTAGTTAATATTAAGCTTATTTGTGTTTAAGTATTTTGCTCAAGTAATCGAGTACATGTGGCGCAAAGTGGATGGGGCAAAGTGAAATAGCTTATTCCGTTCACTCACTCAATCATTCAATAAAACACTTACGCATTCATATATTCACTTGTTTATTCATTCATTCTCTTATTTTCTCATTCATTCACTCTTTTTTTCTTTCAAATATTAATTAATTAATTAATTAAATTGTTCGTTTACTGTTTCATTTTCTTTCCATATATTAGCTCAAATTTTTCTTTACTGATTCATTTTATCAGAAGTATTTTTTACAATCAAATAGGAAATATTTCATCATAAAAATATATCATTTTTCACTTTGCCTCATGAAAAAAAAATGTGAAAAATGTTCACTATTTTTTATGGCTCAAAATGACTGCCAAAAATTAAAAATAATGCTTCGATGAAAGTTTTAATATAAGATACAATGTTCTTTCTTTGTGTACTGTAATTTTCAAAACAAATTTCCAATTTGTTCATTTTGAAAAAGCTCAGGCATCTTAGCCATTTCACTTTGCCTCACATTCCCCTATTTTAAGATTAAGTACTCGATAATACTCGGTAAAGTATTATAACCTTCTACTTCAACAAATTAGCATTCCACTCTTAAAATAAACACGTCTGTTTTAAAGTCGGCACTTCTATAATAACGCTTTTGTGTACGTTTTGTTTTCAGTAGAGTATGCTGACTGACTCTTGATTCTTGTTGATAAAAAATTCCTGATTTTTCAAGTTTTGTGTTTGTTTGTAAATAAAATACGTTCAGCAATAATAAATGTTATCATAATCGCTGATAGACTTGAACTAGCTACATCTACATCAACACATTGCAACCTTGGTTAAGGGCTGAAGTTTCTAAAATTAAGTAATGTATTTTGACATCTTACTTCAAATGTTTCTAACTTTCTTTACTCAACTTTCAAACTTTGATTTGACTATTATTTTTCAAAATATGTCAAAAGCTCTTGGGTTTTAGTTAAAATTTTGTTTCTTTTTGGTCAAAAAAAAAATTTAAGGGATTTTCCATCTCCAAAAATGCTTGATTCATGTAATAAAACTAATCTTACCTCAGAATCTTTTAAACAAACTAGTATACGGTTAGTAAAATATTTGTCCAGTAAGTACAACATGGGACAATTCAACTAATTGCATTTGAAACTATTTCCTTCCGAGAGCGATTCTGTGAGGTTTGTTTTGGATTGTTTTTTGAAACAGGTCCCCGGATGAGTAGCTCACAAATTATAAGTTTTAAAATCTGGACCATCCACATAATTCCCGATTCTAAAAACGCATCATTCTCGGAAAATGATAGCCTTTCCCGGTATGAAAACACTTTCCTTAAGTATCTAAATTTTTCAGCATATAACTTCTCTGCTACTAACGTCATACGGATTTAAAAAATTTCTACGTTATCAAATTTATATTTATTCAACTGTCAAGTTTCTTTCACAAAACATAGAACCACACACGCGAAGTTAATTACATTTTCATAAAAGTAGATACACTGTAAGAAACATGTTTAAGGTTACCAGGATTAATGGGTGTAACTTTACACTAATTCTGGAGAGTGTAGTATCATTTTTTTAAACTCAAATTGTTGGAAGAACTTTGCACTATGGTTTGGGTATAAAGTCCCGCCTGCAGTCAGTAGAATTCAAAGCGCATGCGTAAAAATCAGCCTCGACGCAGTGCTGATAAACTCTTTTTAACGGCTTTGGTGGCCGAGCCGTAAAACATTCTTGCTTTCCAACCTGTCTGTGAGACTTACGGTGCGGGTTCGGTCCCACTCAGGTGTCCTAGGTGATATTTCCTCTTTTAGTGCTGTAAAAGTTGCTTTGTTTATAAAAATAAATTTCGGTTCGGTGTAAAGATGGTTGGTGTAAATTGGATGTAAAAAAGTGTGAACTTGATAAATACTGAAAAATAAAACGAATGATTGAAAGCAAAAGCTGTGAAGAAGACCAAAAACAAGGGGTTCTAGCATTATTTAGTTTTTTTAATACTGTTATAAAGAAATTTCAAATTTTGTAACCAACTAACTTATTTTTATACATTGAATTTAAACAGTATAGAAAGAACTTTGATTTTGACAATGTTTGACCCTCCCCTCCCTCTATGCAAGGATACGCAAGATTTTTTAAATCCCCTCCTCCCCTTATCTTACGTAAGATTCAATTTCGTTTTCCAAAATAAAAAAAAAATAGCGAATCTTACATCACTAGAATCGTTATTAAATTCACTTATTATTAAATTAAACCTTTTTCTGCAAAGAAATATTTAATAAAAAGTTAAAATCTAGACTGAATGATTTTTTGACATTTTTTTGCATATGATGTGATATAAATTAAAAATAAAACTTGCCATATATAGTGCGATCCTTTTATTACATTTATACTATTCATTCTTTGTAAAACGAATAAGTAACAGCTCATCCTAATACGTTTTTTACCTATCAGACGCAAAAGAAATATGATCCCTGCCAAAACACTTCACAGCGCGATTTCTAATGTAAAATATCGACTTGGAAAATATTATGTAGGAGTGAGTTTGCCCCCCCCCCTTTTCCCCCAAAGTAAGGGTATGTTGAGATTCCCGCCTCTCCTCGGGACCCTTACGTAATTAATGAATGGCCCCTTACTATTTTAAACCGAGACACTTGAAAAAAATACGGACAAAAAGCCCGTTATAAGCATTCAAAGAGGATATTATGTTCTTTTTTAGTTGCGGGGATAATTTGTGCATAATTTGACAGGCGATTTACATTTTGCTTTTGTTTTTTCTTTTCACAGCGCAACCCCACTTTAAAACAAAGCCCCCTGATGTGGTGTACGTCAAAGTTGGAGAGTCGGTATCCTTGCCATGCGAAGCAGCCGGAACTCCTCCCCCAGCCCTCATATGGTACAAAGTAAGTCAACTTTTCTTTTACGTATTATTTCCTATTTTTTAGTCTTCAGAGCAATAACGGGATACGCCAGTCATTTATCGTATTTTTAAGTGTTAAATTGTTTGCATTTTTTTCCAGTAGCCGTAAATGTCATTCATGTATTACGTACGTTTTCGAAAGAACCATGTATAAAGTAATTACAGTTATAGTAATTTATAACAGATGTTCATCGTAACTTTCATAAACTGTTCTATTGGAATTTTGTTTGAAAATCCTGCCCACAGACTTTGTTTATGCAAAAAGAAGAAATTGAACCTTCTTAAAAGTAAGTTGTGGCAAGTGCGACCCATGCAATGTGCCTTTTATTTTGTTAGTAATTCCTATTTTCAATGCCCTCTTTATTTACTTTCTTCATAAACTTCTAGTAAAAACTCCCGTTGTGAATTTTATTTCCGAAAATCATGCATGAACCAACGAAGAGATAATTTGAGAGATAACCTCCAAGCAGCTTTGGTTTTTTTGACTAATGGAAAAGGTGGAAGGGGGGCAGCAGCAATGTGATTAGATATTATCGAGTAAACTGTTGTAAACAATTAAAATTTTAAGCTAGGATGGAAATTTTGCACTTGGTAGAACTACTGCTATTTTTCAGTTCGTAGAAAGAAAATAAAAGAATAGGGGGGGGGAGAGGGAAGGAGAGTTAAATGAAAGTGATAATGAGTAACAGAAATGAGCTTAAGGTTTATCGAAGAGCAAGATTTAGTGGCTGAAGAGATCAAAAAAGTTAGATTTAGCAATTAAAAATTAAAGATTTGGAAAGATCAAGAAAAGGATACTTTTATCAATATTTCTGTGAAAAGTGGAAAAAAAGATAAAAGACACCAAATCAATTGAAAAGAAAACTCGAAGTAAAATATTTTTTAAAAGCGGAAAGTATTTTTAGTACTACTTTTATACATATACGTTTTTTAAAGCAGCATGAATGACTGAAGTGAACTAAAATAGATGGTTTTACAAGTTCTGCATATACTACCGCAGTTAACTGTTTCAGAGAAAAATGCTTTTTTTTACATTCAAAAGTTTCAATGTCTAGTGCCATGGGGTTTTTATAACCATTTTCTTTTAAAGTTCATCATTTTTCAATGTAATTAATCCTTTATTTTTAATGAATAAAGTCCTGACATCAGTGTTTTTCATCTACTTAGTTCATTTGTTATTCTCGTTTAAATTAAGCAAGATAGGATTATAATTTTTAATGTTCCTAATAACTATTTTACTCACCTTGATAATAAAGATTTTTTTCTTCCAACCCTTTTTATCGGTCGAACATCATTTTGTGACTAGTTTCACTTGCGGGGGGAAAAAACCCCGAAATTCTCTTTCTCCGATGAGTGCGTTACAGATGAGTATGACATTTGAGATTATAATCAGAAATAATCATAATTTATTTAATAATTTTGTGACGTGTTGGATAAGTTCCAGCTACATCAGACAAAATTGCTTTATGTTATAGGATTTTTCTCCTTGTCTGTGCTAATAAGCTTGTAAAAATAAATTGCGTACTGAAATGTCAAATCTAAGACTGAAAATCACAGTGTGCTCTTAAATATACGAGAGCGAAATAAAGGGGTAGTAAATTATCCTACAGAACTTCGGCAAATATTTGAAAATTATAAAGAAATATTCTGCATTTTCAGGTAAGTTTGTTTAGCCGAAACCAATCTTTACTTACATTTGGAGTAATCTAACAGTGATTGATGCTTTTTTGTGAGATGTTGCTTCTAAGAAATCATAACAGTCTCCACCTTTAAAATAAAATTGACAACAACACAGGAAATAGTTTTTTTAAAACTGTAGGAAAACTTATTTATTCTGAAAGTAGTACTTAGGCATAGCACTAGCACCAGTTTTATTCAATGCTACACACACCACAACCATGAAATGCCAGTAAGTTGCGGTAGTCTAAGAGCCCAATAGTGCTAGAGCCGCTATATATGCAGGCCGACGCATTAGCTTAAGTTTAGCCATTTTGGATCGGATTTTTTACTGTTGCGGAGGTCGGGTTACCAGAGCAAAGTTTCGGGTTTTGCCAAATTAGCCAAAAATAATACTTTATTTAATAAACAATTCACGTGCCGCTAGTAATTGCTCGCAGTGAGAAATCACCAAACGCGATAACTTGCCAGAAAAGGCAACCACTCAAACACGCTCTCCGATCCAAAAAGGTTGAACTTAAGCTGATGCGTCGCGTTAGCTCGTAGGGCCAGCCAGACCTACGTCATAGTATAAAGGTCCAAAAAATTTTACGTAAGGACATCACAGCAGGTAAGAAAGGTTCGTTATTATTGAAGCTAAGTAGCGCAGGCTTTGGCAGGAAACAGGTATCAAATTTACGTAAAAATGTTGCAAAAACTAAACCTCATAGATTCATTCCATGTCGTGTGACCTGGTTTTCCACATCCAACCATCTCCGATTTGAAGGACGTTTTAGAGAGGTGCAAGACATGCCTTTGAAACTAACCTATGCAAAGTTTCAGCTTCCAAGACACAAATCATGAATATTTAGGATGCCTCAAAAAGAAAAGAAAAAATTGGGCTCCAAAATGGCTTCTAATGGAGGAATGGCGCTAAACACAAACTCGCGCTAACCAAACACTCCTATGACAATTCGTTTCACAAAGCTGATCCGCCATTTTGGAGCCTTTTTACTTCCTTTTACAAAAAAAGAAGTATTGTATTCGCGAAAAAAATTTCACCCAAAAACGCCCTTAATTTCCATTTTGCTCACCCCCGAATGAAGGTTTTTTTTTTATCGACTCGACCACCTGTGAATGTATACTTAAGAACGTATAGATGCCCGAAATATCCATTTTGACGATTCACGAGTTAATTACAACGAGTTTTCTCGTGACGTCTGTATGTACGTATGTATGTGCTTATGTACGTATGTGTGTATGTGCGAATGTGTCTCGCATAACTCAAAAACAGTATGTCCTAGAAAAATGAAATTTGGTACGTACACTCTTAGTGGGGTCTAGATGTGCACCTTCCTTTTTGGTTGCACTCAGATGTTCCAAAGGGGATCTTTTACACCTTTTTGGGGGGAAATCATTACTAATTTCAATGTGTTATAATTTGGTGGTGTTATAACACTTGTCGATATACCACCAAAGTTTTGGTCGCTAAGTTTTGTCGCCAACTTGGCGACAAAATTGGAGGATGGGGGGTTTTTTTTATTTTTTGTTTTTTTTAAAGATAAATTTGGTTTTAATTTAACCTGACCATATCTAGAGAGTTAACCATAGAATCACATTAAAATTGCTAATATTGGGGTAATTTATCTGTATAAAACATTTTCTTTGCTTCGGTTCGCAACAAACTTGGGGTGAAAATATTTAATCGAAAGGCATATCTGCACCCCTATAAAATTTCGCTGAAATCGGAGATGGTCGAGTGAAGTCACTTTACATGGTATGACTCAGTTTTTGACTCACCTTATTTGCTATCTGTTCTCTTCCAAAGCCAGCGCGACTGAGCTTAAATAATAGCGAACCATTCTTACCTGCTGTGATGTGCATACGTACAAAAATTTTGACCCTTTGCATTATGACGTGGGTCTGGCACTCATGGTCTCTTGCTCTACGCCCTTTTTTTTATCATAACTGTTTTTTCCATTGATTGCTAAACACTTAATTCTAATAACGCTGAGATGTTTGAAATGAGTCTAGATCGTTTAAATGAAAAATAAAACATTAGGTCAAGCAGTGAGAAGTTATTGTTCGGTAAACAAAAAAAATGCTCTTTCATCCTACCCATTGTCAAAATAAAGACAACAGGTAATGTAAAGGGTTCGACAAACCCGGGCCACCAAAGTGCTTAGTTGACTAAAAACCATCTTGGCGGCTAAATCTTTCAGAACAAGAATCTTTCAGATGCCACGTTTTAATTTTCCTATGAACTCTGCTAAATAATATGTCTGGTGCATAATATTTTTTCCTGGTGCCTTACATTTTACTTTTTATTTATCGCTGATAATGTGACAAAAATATTGAGTACTTCTTCATAAAACTCATACATTTTGGCCCAATGTAAAAATTAATTAAACAAACTTTTGAAATATTCTCAATTAATCAAAATTGAATCAGTCAAATTGATTCAATCAACGAAAAGGTGTGAATGGACAGCAAACCGAAAGTACGAGTTTATAAGTTTAGACTTTACAGCATATTGCATTTTGCGGTTAATAGATAAACTGAAGAAATCAGCATAAGTTAGCTCACTAATTTGGTTATTGATATAGAGCAAAACTTTTCAAAGCATGCTGCACATCAAAAAGGCACGAAGCACCTTCCAACTGCAGCAGGGGAGAAATTCTCTTCCAAGTCAACATTTTCTTTTTTCTCCGGCCTCAATTTATTTTCTTTTTCAACTTTTTCGTTAAACTGAAAACCTCTTCAAACGTGTGTAACCTTTCGATCGTCTACAGCCATAAAAGGAAATAGAAAACAGATATTTTTTCCATGCATCAATTTTTTATTCAATAAGAAATGATGCTTCAAAGAGAAAGTTCACGTTCCTGCTGTTCCTTTTCCCAGACTTGCTTTATGGAGAAAAAACACTGCAAATCTGGACTTAAGTATGTTATGAGCACACAAATAGGGAGGAATTTTTCGAAATTCAGTCCTAATCGAAGTCCTAAAAGTGTAGTTTAAAGCTGTCTTTAGTCACATTAAAGGCGTTGTAAATAGTTTTTTTACCCACATATAATTCTCTGCTTCTAGAAGTGTGAAATAGCCTCGAATCTTTACAAAAATGCGCTTCACATACACTTCAAATTATTTAAATATAATCTTCCAAAAAAATACTAGGCACTAACTTCGTAGCACAACAAGTCATAACATAGTTACATGGATCTGACTGCACTGCGAATGATACTGATTACAATCACAAAGGGACAGACTTGTGACGTCTGCGCAGTATTCACGACACATTTGTGACATGCCTTATATATACGAACCGGCGCATCAGCTTAAGATCAGCCATTTTGGATAGGAGCGCGTGTTTGAGTGGTTGTCTTTTCTGGCGAGTTATTGCGTTTGGCTATTGTTCACTGCGAGCGATTATTGCTGCACGTGAATTGTTTATTAAATAAAATATTATTTACGGCAAGTTTGGCGAAAGACGAAACTTTGCTGTGGCAACCCTAGCTCCGCAACAATGAAAAATCCGATCCAAAAGGGCTAAACTTAAGTTCATGCGTCGGCCTATATCTATATAGCGGCTCTACTTCAGGCGACTTCACTTAGACGTAACTGCACCAATTTATTTGTGACACTATGAAGGCTCCTCTGTTACATCAATTTGTGACGTCACCGCGAACTGGTATTCGTAAGTTGCTGTAACTTTTTGATGAATTTTCAGTGACCGTCACGCGACATTCATATAAAAGTCCCAGTACTATTAGGGTACAGAGACAAAGGAAATCAAGAGACGATAACTCCTCAGTATGGAATGGACTGTCTATCTTAACAAGAAATGCTTTTAAAAAAAAACTTAAAAAACATTAAGTTAACACTGAAGAAGAGGGACAGTTTTTTGTAAACTGCAGTGCGCAACTTATCGTCAAAGAAAAGGAAGGTAGCTCTCTGACACTTTGAAAGAAAAATCCAGGACGTTGTAAACGGAGGATCTGGTGGAGCTAAGGATTCTCTCGTGGAGTATTTCAGATGAGCTCAGCTTCTCCGAACAACAGAAAAAAGAAAAGAGTCTTTGGTAAAGGGGGGAAAAAGAAACTTTAAATATGACTATTGCATTCGGTATCATCTGCAAGTGAAGATTTCAAAGAAAATATATTTTAACTAGATTAAAGTGTTCATGATCTTTGCATGTGCTTCTACTGTATAGTCCTGTTTGTGTAAATTGCAGCACCATGAAAGAATCCTCTCAAACGAATGAAATTTATGCCTCAAATTTATTATATATAGTGTTACAATTAAAGGATCGCTCTGTGATATGTTATCATTTGCATGTCCTTTGCTTTTTATTTCCTAAAAGTTTTGGTTCAATTACATAATTCCTTAGTAGTGTTGCAATTTCCAAAAATGCGAAGCTCCTGCGCCTCTCCTCCGTTTTCTCCTAAAAGAACCTGAATCGAGAGTATTTTTGTAACGATGAAGTTTTTAGAAAATTAACCATAAATAATGGAGACACAAATCTCTAAGATATCTACTCGAAAATTTTCTCCCGAGACTTTTTCTCTGTAAGCACAAATTTTTTTCATTAAAAAAAAAGGCTTTTTAGTCTCGAAAAATCTCTTCATCCATAAGCTTTTTTTTTTTTTTGCTTTGAAAATTGAGTCCCTTGTTGCCTAGAAACACGTGTCTACGTAAATATGCAGTTTTAGCGTTATTTTTCTAATTTTGGCATCGTACAAGAATAAATATTTTTCTCGTAATAGAATTAATGTTAAAAGTCTTAGATAGTATTTACTGTTTAAAAAGGTTGTTTGTAATAAACTCTTTATCAAAAGGATCATTTTAGAAAGCTTAAAATGTGTTAGAATTACGACTGTATTTCCCTTCAACAAATCCAGTTTCAAATAACATGGAAATTTAAATTGAAGCAGTAATTTTCCTCTTGAGCAAATATCTGCCAGAGCAGAGTTCACCCGAAACATTTCAATGCCTCATCCAACACCCTCAGTGTGTGCTTTAAACGCTTCTTAAACTTCTAATTTATTTCATCCAGAAACCATTCTGTTCTCTCATTCTTGTCTTTCCCATTTTCTAGGACAGTTCACCGTTGGAAGAAAGTAGAACAGTCCAAATCCTCCCGACAGAGTTGCGGATTAGTAACCTGAGACAGACAGACATTGGTGATTACATGTGCTTGGCAAAAAACAGAATAGGAAATGTCACTTCCACGAGTAAAGTTATTGTCGCAGGTAATCCGCTTTATAGTAAAGAATTCTTGTTCTTGCTTCTGTTCCAAATCCGTGTTTTTGTTTCTTCAGACGCAGGAATCCTATTTGCATTATTTTCGGAAATGCGACTGCATTGTTAAGTTTCGAAAATTCTTTTTCCAAAGAACTGTTTTGCAAATTATTTTATCCTTAGTGAACCGTCGTCTGCGTTTTAACAAAGAAAATGCCCCACCTTTAATCTTTTTTTTTTTTTACTTTAGTGTTTTCATTTTTTAATGCAATAAATGCATGGTCAACAAAGACTGAAACTATAGGTTAAACTCGGGATAGAGTACAAACTAAAATTCAGAGCTAAAAGTTAAAAGTTAATATTTGATGATGTATTGAAATGATGCATATAGGACGTGGTGCAAAAAGCATTGTAGTACCAATAGATATTAGCATCAGTAATAAGATATAGATATATGATGTATGCATACAAAATTAGAAGACACACATCAAAAACTATAACTAATATTTATTGACGGTGTGAATTCGGTTTTGGATGCAAGAAAGAAAATTGTGCGATACCTTACTGTTGTGTATCCTCGGTCATATCTTAGTATTAGCCACAATGCAGCACCTGAAGAGTAGTACTGATTCAACTATTGATGACTGATTTATTCCATCTTCAATTGAGAAGATATAAAATGATTTTCTAAGCATTAAAATCTTGCATCTAAATTACGAATTGCTCCTTTTAGTGATTCCCTTACTCATACTTTAATTATGACATAGTAAAAGATCAAATGGCTCTAGTTAAAGCTTTTAAATAAACAAGAATTTCGTGACTGAAATGTAGAAAAAAAATCATATCATATAGAATAATATAATATATAAAAATCTTTAGCTTAATTTAACTAATCTAATATGCACTTGGTGCGAAAAACGAAAAGTACAATTGCTCTTGTTAAAGCAGATGATATAACAAAACGAGTCTAGCTTTTACGTATGAATAAAAGTTTTCCAGGATGTGTAATTCAACATTACTCACTGTTCTGGTTCTTGCAATTACCCCAAATTAAATCTAAATATCCTTGGCACAGGAAGGATGGATATTTACTTGGACGTAGTTAATAGCATAGGAAAATTTATAAATGTCAAAATGAGTGAAGAGAATGAGATTGAATATATTTTCCTTGGTACTTATCACGAATACACAACTTACAAAACTTCTAAAATCTTTTTAAAAGAAAAAAAGCAGGAACTATGTATTTAATTCCATATTGTTTTCGAACTGCATATCGGGAACATAATAATAACAGATTACCTAATATTACTACACTAGAAAGTCGCCCGTCAAGGTATGACGGATGAAAATTGCTTCTACTCTTCTACATTTGAACTAAGTAATTGTCTGTTTGATGATATTTTTATACTTGAAATTTTAACCCTAACTCCAGTGGATTAACCCTAAACTCCATTTGGTAGCGTTCATTGTGTTGACCATTCTTTCGTTACTTCATTTCCCTGAAATGACAGTCTTACCAGTAAAGCAGTTAAGTTACCGGATCGAGTAAAGCAGTTAAGTTACCTGATCCAGTTCAGCCTTGTCACGATAAAGCATTTCCCTGCATGTTAAACATTACAAAAATATATTATCAAATTATCATGCCGTGGCATGAGTTTCATTGTTGAAATACGCGGGTTACTCGTTCATCGGCTATTATTTATATGAGGATTTTGTGCAACATCTGAACTTCTTTTCGTTTTATTAGGACCAGCCTCAATCGTGGTACCACCTCGGAACGTCACGAAGCTGGAAGGAGACAGAGCGGAATTTATCTGTGAAGCCAAGGCCTTGCCGAGTAACGTGACACACCGCTGGTTCCACAACGGAGTTGAAATCAGTCAGCTGTCGTGGCTAGAAACGAGGACAGTTGTGAGGAGGGATGGAACACTTTTCATCAGTCCAACCTCTGCAGAAGACAGTGGGAAATTCACGTGCGAAGTCACCAACGGCATCGGCGCACCCGTCACAGCTTCCGCCTACCTCAGCGTCGAGTGTAAGTTGAATGTTTACTTTAAACTGAAATATTCAACATAAGCAGGCAGACCACTGTCAATGAAATACTTACAGGCTGATCCAGAGAAAAACCAGAATTAGTTCAGACAGTATTGTTTTCTTATAAATTACTAAACCCTGCTGTATGTAAAGAAATTAGCTTTTCATTGGCTCAGCTAGAATCTTTTACTGAGGTTGTATAATTCATAGCAGGTGTTACTACACGTGCAAGTCCGGGCTAGTGCCCCCTCAACTCGGGGCGACTATGAAATTACAACGAAAAATAGCTCTTTCGCATGTGTTGTGCAACCGCCCAAGTAACATAAATCACGTTGCATCACGTTGCTCTGAAGCGTTGACATCACGTTATTGGTAACGTTGATAGAGCGAAAATATGTCTCGTTGCAAAACGCAAAAGCAACGGTTTTAGTCAGGGCCGAATTAATAAATAGGCAAAGTAGGCAATTGCCTAGGGGCCCCGAGGTTCTGAGGGGCCCCAGAGAAATCGTAGAGTTGAAAATATGTAAGAAAAAAGTTCTTTTTTCTACAAAAAGAAAAAGAAAGAAAAAGGAAAAAAATGGGGGGCTCCCTTATTTTTTTTTCTCATCTTTTATTCCTGTCGAATAGGAACTTTTTTAGACATGTGGGATCCGGGGGCACACACGACAACTATGAGGCCCTTACCAAAAGGTTTTGTTATTCATTTTTCAAATGTCATGGAAACCATGGCCTTTTATTTTAGCTGCTAAAGGGCTGACAAGGGCATATTTACCATATCTCAAATATCACAAATGTTATATTTGATGTTAGGGCACCCACAACATAAGGGCCCCCAAGAGAGATTTAAAATTGAACATGAAAAAAATATTTACGTTAACAAGTTGGGCCAAAAATGAGTAGATCCGTCATTTTGGCCCGACGGCATCCAGATCATTAAATGTTGGCTAACGATAAACTACATAACGAAAGATTGTTTTAATGATTAAAACAAGAGAGTATTAAAATAAAAAATCATTTTTTTTTCTATCTTAGAAGTATTGATGAAGGAATCGTGACATTTTGTACCTTTGAATTCGATATCTGTCAGCTTTATGTATTTTTTTGCACTGCCCTATGATTGCAATACTGCATTCATAACTAAATCAAAGGGATTTTATTGAAATATATGTTTTATGTGTGTTTTTCGTTTTTACTTATGTTCTGAAGAAGTATTTTAACATCTAGTTAATGATACAGTTAAGTTATTTTCATCTCTTCGGGAGGGAAACCGTCCCTCCCCCCCCCCTTATATCCGCTACAAATAACAATAATGGTATAAATGCTTCAGCAATATTTTACTGAGTAATGATCTATAAATCTTTTTTTTCTACCTCTAAAATGAAAAGTAAACATAAACACATTTTAGTCACCATATTAATTGTTAATAAACATTATTGGTAATACTTAAAATTGTAGTCAGAACCTAAAACTAAGAGCTTTAAAATGAGGGGTAAATTATGAAATTTGATAAAGGAATTGAGAAGATTTTGCGTGGTAACAGAAAAACAGGTTAGAGAAATAATATATGAGATTATGATGAAAAGTTTTCAAAAAATATTAAAACTTAATTTTTTAAAACTCAAAAACCGAAAAGTGCCCGAAATTTTATCTCACAAAAGTCTTCGTACACTTTATAAAATGTCTATATATTATTGAATAATCTAACTTTTGATTAAGTTATTAATTAGTAGAATATCATACAGTATTCATAACACCTTTTAAACGTCTGGGAATAGACTTCATTTTTTTCTTTCTTTTTTTAGCGTAATTTCTGAGTAAGTGTTCTACCACAGTTCGAGTATTACTATTTCTAGCTCTATTTTCGTTTTAAAGCCCTATTTTTGTAATCTAGCCTCCAAATATCTCTAAATACGTTACATTAAGTTACAATCTGGAGACTGAGGTGGTATTTTCTAAACTTTAGGACAATTTTCGAGGCACTAGACGCAAACGTTGAAAACTGTGTGCTTCTTATCGTTATCTTGATAAGAAACAAAGTTGTTTCCAATAACCAAATTTTTGGCTGAGAGTTCAAAATTGGTTTTTAAAATATTTAAAGGAACAGCATGATTCATTATTTCATCAAAAAATTACAAACTACCAAGTCCTGATGCTGATATGCACCCTCACACTAAAACACCTTCACCGTCCTGATTAACTGATCCAACTAAGTTCTTAAGATTAAGTTCCTAATGTTTTCTTCTACTTACAATTATACAACAATTTAACCAAAAATGTTGAATTACTTTTTATCTGTAAGTAAGACATTATTCTAAACTGTTTTTAGCTTATTTATCATTGATTTTGGGACGAAAACCGTAAGCTTTCTGTTTTTCGCACGACCAAGAAAATTTCTGCGGGAAGAGGTCCCATTTAATCCAGCTAATCAAAGAACTTGGCGAACAATTTTAGGTGAAAATTAAATGTAAAATATTTCATTTAACTCTGCAGAAACTTTTACAGTACTCAAATGTGTATTTTTCATAAATTTCTTAACTTTAAATCTACGATCATGTTTTGTCAACTTTTCCGGTTGACCTTTTCTTACCTTGTTTTCGGTCCGATTCCTTTCTTTAAAGCATTTTATCAAGCACTTTACCATACAAACAAATAAATTAACTAATTTGGAGACATTTTTAACCAATTTACCACTACTGTGGGGAAAAAATTCAAATTTGAATGGAGTTTGCGGTTTTTTACGAATACCAGCCATTTTGTAGTATAATAAGCAATATATTATGGAACAAATAAACAAAAAAATAAAGCCAAATGACTTATAAGGGTCAACCCCATTCAAAAAATACTAATAAAACGGCATATGATCATTTTAATCATGAATTTATTCGAAAATATTTGAGTGTACGATAACTTTTGTGGCGTATTATTTCTCTGTCTCTTCGTTTTCTGACCCATTTCAAAAAGAAGATCCGTCAATATTTTGAAAAAAACCAATGGGTTATATTTAGAATGACATAGGAATGATGTGAAAAAATATTGGACTTTATAGTCGAATTCAGTTTTGAGTTATTTTGGTTTTACTAAAAAATTTCAAAGTGTACGAACACTTTTGGGAGCCACTGTACATAGAGAGGACGACATACAAAGCGCTTTTGCCTTCGCACAAACACAGAAATATTTACAATACAAAAAGAATTAAATAATACCCCGAAACACCGGTGGGAGTCGAACCCACAACCTCCGACTTACGAAGCGCCCCCAACTGAGCCACAGAGGCCCCAGTGTATGGTTAGGATGTACATACAAAAAGAACAAAAAATACATAAGAATGGCATCTCATCTTTCATGTTCAGTTTATAAAATATAAATTTCGCACTAATGAAATATTTTTTTATGAACAATTTCTACCTAGATATTAAAAGCATTTTACCTTTTTCAATCGTTTTGATGCTAGAAAGATTAACTAAAATTTATTTTCTCATGAGTTTACTTTGTTATGTAAGCAACATGAAATGCTTGCAGTAATTACAATCCACCTTTGGTGACTTATTAAAATACAAGCCAAAATTAACAAACAATTCAATTTCGCTCCTAATGACTCGTCTTAACATCCACTTCAAATCACTATTCTCTTTTAATTAAAATCAATTTCCTACGTTTGTACTATTCATAAATGCCAATCTCCTAACACTCAGTTCTACGAACAAATAAAAGAAGACGCTTCTTCCAATGTACTGAATGAATTTTCTTAATGTGCGAATTGCGTGACTTAATACCAAAGGTAAGCTCTCTACCCCAAACAATGTAGTCATGGCGAAGATTGAAATTACGCTCAGGGGAGCATATGATTGAAGACAACAACAAAACAGTAAAAATAACATGTTCTAAAATCACAACGCCAATAAACTTGCTCGCTGGAAAAATCTATCATTTGTGTCACTGATTACTAAATTATTTTGGTAACAGAATTTGGTGTACGTATTGCTCTTTCTAAAAGTTAATTCCCTTTCATGTGAACATTTTGGGGAAAATATCGAATTAATGTTTCCTAGGAGTTAATGAAGTAAAAGCACTACCTGTATTCCTGTATAACCAAAGAAGTCACCTATTCCAGTGTATTTTTATGTTTCCTAAGATACAAATTGCTTATGCAATCAATCAGTATAACAAATGGTTCATTATATCCTGAAATCAGTTTTTGTGTTTGTAGAACTTGTTCAAAAATAACTGTAACAGAAACTTTTAATAACTTATAAGACTTTCAATGCCAATTTCTGATAAGACTTATACTGAAATTTTCTTCCGTTTCAGTTGTTGTACCGATAGTCATTTGTAAGCAGAAACATTATCATCCGATGCTTAAGTTTAATATTGTTATATCTGTACAGTAATTAAATTTGTTAAAAAGTGCAACCTCAATTGATGCAAATAAAAAATGTCAAATACATAGATTAGTTTCGAGGGCAATTGCCCCATTTGTCAGCTGTGAAGTGAAAAAATTGCAAGAACAACTGTATAAATACTTGAGAAACGGCTATAAAACCAATCAGGTTTCAGCATTAACTGGGCACCGCGACTGGCCGTAGAGATATTAGAAATGCAAATTCGAATCCATTAAGTAGAATCGAAGAAATGTGAGGAACCGCCAAAGACTTTCAACAAATATTATTGTGATTTTTTAGTATTTTCTAAGATCTCTACGGCCAATAGATGCTCAGCAAATCCTGAAACCTGATTGGTTTTATATCCGTCTCTCAAGTATTTAATCGGCACTCTTGAAATGCTTTCCATTTCTTATCTAGGCACTGATGACGGGGGCGATTGCAATTGAAACCTGTCTGCTTATTTTAAAGTTTTTTATTTGCATCTATTGACGACTATTTTAACATTGTCAGAGCAAAGTGCTTTATTTTAATAGTAGAAGTTTTTCACCAAATACACTCTGTAACAAAAAAAAATCGATGAACCAAGAAGCAATCATCCGATTGCTTTGAAATTTCGTATGCATGAGTGTTTCGACCAGATATGCAAATGATTGAAATTTGGTGTCCAATGAATGAATAGTTTGATCTCCAGCGCATCGACACTGCGCATCCAGCAGATGTATATAGCAGTTGTTAAAATTTTAGCAACTTTCAGCACTTTTAGCAGTTGTTAAAACTAAGCAGTTGTGCAAGCAGTTATTAAAGCAGTTGTTAAAACTTTTGGTTTGGTTGCGATTCAGGTTACCTTTCAACAACTTAAAAATGCCTCGTCACATGGTTCGTGCTCATTACGAGCAACTGTCAGAGTTTAAAAGAGGTCGTATCATTGTGTTGAAAGAGGCCGGTTGGTCAAATCGGAGAACCTATTCCTATTCAGAGTCACAACTGACTACAACTGTATTTATGTCGAGGACTGCATACCAAGTGCCTTGCCTCCATTATTTTATATACCTATAGATGGCAGCACCATCACCGGATCGAACAGTTAATGAGAATTTAGAACTAGTCCAGGAGCTAATAGCTACCTGGTGCTAGCACCCCCAGAGGTATCGTTTCACTTGGAGGACATTGAGACCACGAGCATATTTAACGTCGCCCAGTCCCCTTTAATGACGACGGTGGGTCTTCAACCATCGAGGTTCGAACTCAGGACCCTCCGGCCCCGAATCCGATACTCTATCGATCGGGCTACCACGGCCCCCAAATCGGAGAAAAGCTCGTCATTCGAGTCGAAGCGATGTGGCGATTCGAAGATGCTGGCAAGGATGGGTGGAAAATGGCAGAATTCAGCGTCAGGATGGTAGCGGTCGACCTAGAGTCACAAAAGATCGTGCTGACAGAGTGATTGTCCGATCAGCAGTCACAATACTTTCTTCATCTCTTTGAACCATCAGACATTCAATCCAAACACCAGTGTCCATCATGACCATTTACAGACAGTTGGGACAACGAAATCTACGCTCGTGTCGACCGTTACGTCACCTGCCACTGACGCCTGCACACTGCCGAACTAGATTACAGTGGTGCATGGCTCGATCAGGTTGGAATGGTGCAGACTGGGAACGTACAGTCTTTAGCGACGATTCCCGCTTCCAACTGTGTCATGATGGTCATCGAAGGCGTGTTTGGACACACCCAGGGCAGAGGGGGGATCCTAGTTTCACTTTTGCACTCCACACTGAACCTCAACAAGGCGTTATGGTCTGGGGTGCCATTTCATTTGATAACTGGACCCCTTTGCTCGTAATTAGAGGTATACTTACTGCACAGCGGTACGTCGACGACATCCTAAGAACTGTCTTGCTCCCGTTCCTTATGCAGACTCTCGGCTGGTTTTCAGCAGGACAATGCCAGATAACATACGGCACGTGTTGCTATGAACTGCCCGCAAGCTTGTCAAACTCTTCCATGGCCTGCCAGATCGCCAGATCTCTCTCCCATCGAGCATGTCTGGGATATGATGGGATGGCGATTGCATCTGGCGAGGAAAGTTGATAACCTCGTCCTACAATTGGAGCGAATTTGACCGGAAATACCGAAGGACACACTCCAGGAGTTTTATCGGTGTTTGCCACGCCGTATTTCAGCTTGTATCCAGGCTAAAGGTGTGTCAATACCTTATTGAACTTGTTACTGTAACTCTGACGTAAATTATTCAATTGTTCAGAGAATTTAATCATTTACTATTATGTGCATTGTTTTCTTATCCATCAATTTTCGTGTCAATTGGATCACTCCTTCTTGGTGCGTCGATTTTATTGTTATAGAGTGTAACTAGAATAAATTTTTGGAGGAAAAAGAATCCGAGAATGCTTCCATTTTAAAGCAATAGACACCCATTGTCTTTTTTTCCCCGTTTTTTAAATATTTTGGAAACCCTGCTTGATTTACCATTTTAGCTGAAACGCATTTCATAAGATAATTTTATTGCTTTGTCTGCACAGATCCGGCTCGCGTCACCTATTCTCCCACCACCCAGTACCTACCCGAGGGCCTGTCCGGCGTGGTGCGCTGTTACGTGCAGGCCAGCCCGCCCTTCCAGTTCATAACGTGGACGAAGGACCGGCGGCCTTTCGACCCCAACGCCACCCCCGGCGTGGTCACGCTCAACAACGGCTCCTTGCTCTTCCAGCGCATCACCCATGAGCACCAGGGCCGGTACCGGTGCACCCCCTACAACATCCATGGCACGGCTGGCACATCCAACGTCATGGAAGTGCTCGTCAGAGGTGAGTGAAATGGTTCAAGGCTCCCACGTCTGGGAAAACTTGTATTGTCAGGGAATTTATTCTGATCATAAAAGTAAGGGAAGGGGAAAAATCACTCATTTAGTCAAAACCTAGAAAAATTCGAAAATGGCACTGGAAAAATGTTCCAGAGTCATTATTATTATTTTTTTTTTAATTCTTACATTCTTAAAAAAAAATGATTTAGCGTGTGTTTCAAAAGAATCATAGTTTTGGAATCATACAGAAGCCACAAATTCAAAAATCAAATCTACAATCCATTTATTTATTTATTCTGAAAAATCAAGGAACTTGATTTCTGAAAACGAATGGGAACCCCGATGATTCTCGTAATCATTGAGTATGTTCACTTTGCCAAATAAACTGTTTTTTGGAGGTACTTACAAATGTGATAAGAAAATTCCAAGAAAAAACCTGATATGAACACCACACTACTTCATTTTACATCTATTAAACAATGCATGTTTTTTGAATAACTAAAAAAAACAAGGAAACACTTTAAATATTTTCTCCCCTAGTTTGCCGCGAACCGATGAAAAAAAAGCGTTTTACACATTAATTTTCCCAATATCGACAATTTTAACATGATTCAATGGATAACTCTAAATAGCGCCAAATTGAAACCAGATTCAAAAAATATTTTTCTTCACCAAATTTGTTGTCAACTTGGTGATATATCGGCTAGTCGGCTACAAAACTTGGCAATTCATTATCATTAACAGTTTTCCTGTTATAAAATTTTGAAAACAGTCAGTATAATTCAGGACATCCTGTAAATTAGTCTTTCAAACTATTTTCATGGTTGTTTGAATCTGCAACTGCTTGTGAAAAGTATGAAAGAAGTGCTCTTTAATTGTGTGCACTTGTGTGAAAATCATGGACAGAAAAGCAATAAACCAGTAATCAGTGTAGTGTTATCATGACGGTTGGTGTGATTTGGCACAGAATGTCAAATGCAGTCGAACCCACTTTAATGGAATAGCCATTTAGCCACAAAATATATTTTAATGAGCGGAATATTCCATTAACCGGAATCAAAATAACACATTACATTGGTTTAGTACATTTAAATTGTATTACATTAAGCGGGATAAAATTAAGCGATTGTAGCATCCTCTGCAAGAAAAACTACCAAAAAATGAAGTCGTTGGACTCCATAGGCATATCCGTCATTTAGAGGAAATGAGTGGTAAATTACTCCTCTATCTCCTCAACTTTGAAAAATTAATGTTTTTGCATATAAGTAGACGTGTGTTTTTTTTTTTTTTTTTTTGTATAAAATTGCTTTGCCAGTGGTTGGGGTTTGAACTCTGTACCATTGTGACTAAGGCCCCTATACATACGAGCCGACGCATCAGCTTAAGATTAGCCATTTTGGATTGGAGCGCGAGTTTGAGTAATTTTCTTTTCTGGAGAGTTATCGCGTATGGTGATTCGCAACTCCAATAAACAATAGGGGTCGCTGAAGCCACTGTCTAATGGTGAATGAAAAAGGTAAAACAAACGCACGCCGTAACTTGTAACATGCTTTGACGCTTAGTGAATGACATAATTTTTCATCGTGTTTGTGGGAAGTTTTGTTTTCTATTCTTCTGAAATTGTATAACACCACAAGCTGTCTGAAGCCTTGTAATTTACCCCAAAGAAAACATGTGGAATGGAACGTTTTACCTTTTTCTTTAGTTTTGTTAGTCACCGCAAGGTAGCGTATTCGAGCTCTGGAGTTGAAAATTGTTCACTGTGAGCAACTATTAGCGGCACGTGAATTGTTTATTAAATAAAATATTATTTTTGGCAAATTTGACGAATTACGAAACTTTGCTGTGTTAACCCTAGCAGTGCAACAGTGGAAAATCCGATCCAAATTGACTAAACTTAAGCTAATGCCTATCTATGCTTGCGACGAGCTCAACCGGTAGCTACCAGTTACCCGATCACGTGACAGCTAATGATCACGTGCTTCAATCAACCAATCAACAGTTTGAAACAGTAGCTGGTATGGTAGCCGGTAGATGATAAAACGCTGCGGTTAGTAACCGGTTACTCACCGGTTGAACGGTTAGGTTTGTCGTACGCAATCTATATAGTGGCTCTAATTGTGACAGTTGACCTAAGGCCCCTATATATACGAGCCGACGCATCAGCTTAAGATTAACCATTTTGGATCAGAGCGCGCGTTTGAGTGGTTGTCTTTTCTGGCGAGTTATCGCGTTTGGTGATTGTTCATTGTGAGCAATTATTAGCGACACGTGAATTATTTATTAAATAAAGTATTATTTTCGGCAAATTTTTCGAAATCCGAAACTTTACTGTGGTAACCCTAGCAGAGCAACAATGAAAAATCCGATCCAAAATGGCAAAACTTAAGCTGATGCGTCGGCCTATCTATATAGCGGCTCTATGTTGACCTGTCCTCCGCTGTGACGTAACACGAGTGAAATCTATTCTTCTTTTGATAAGAATGCGAAAAGTTTTTATTTTAAAATTTGGCAACACTTAGACTACATTCAATGTTGTTGTTCGTTCGATCGTCTGCTTCTGCTTTTAAACTTTTATCGTTCATGCGGCTAAATTTTCCTTTCGCTTTTATTTTATTTCAAAAGAATTAAAAATCTTGATTTAAATTTTACCTTTTCTAAAAATAAGAATGTTCAATAAATTTTTATGTTGTAAAAATTTGTTGGAAAGATGCCATCAAAACAGGTGAACTTACTTAAACAAAAAGATAGTGCGCTAATTCTAATTTACTTTCTCTTGAATAATTCTAATGAAATTAATTTCACTTGAATGAAATTTCATGCTTAAATTTATTATTTTTATGTGTAATATGATTCACTGTGGTATAATAATATTGATATTTCAGTTCATTCTGCTTCTACTTAAATACATTTTTACATTTGTTGGTGAAATCTGCCTTTTCTAAATCTACATGTTTCAAAACTCAAACTAAAATTTTTTAGCCGTATGACTTTTTATGTAAAATTTTCTGTCATTTTTTAAACGTATGCAATTTTTATGTACTTTTCTAATTTTTTAAACGTATGCAATTTTTATGTACGTTTCTAATTTTTTAATGGGATTTCTTTTAGATAATGAGGTTAGGCAATTTTTATGTATTTTTTGATGCATTTCTTCTTTATTTATTTATCTTTTTCATAATCGTGATTGCATAGTACAGTAAAACCTGTCTGCAACGATACTGTTGGGACCTAAAATAATATTGTTATGGATAGGTTATTGTTATACACAGGTTTCACTGTATCAGTAAATATGCTACCGATGTGATATATAACTACTGACATTTTATTTCAGAGCCTCCAACATATACAATGAAGCCAAAAGAAATATATCAAAAGCCAGTTGACAGTGAAATTAAATTACCTTGTGATGGAATTGGTCAACCTAAGCCTGCTATAACATGGCGAAGAGTGAGTCCTAACCCCAATTCAATAGTAGGAAACTAGACTTTTTGTGTGTCTTTATAAATTTCTTGTTAATATTTTTGCTCTTCTTTTTTTTTCCAGAACTGCATTTCTCATAATTTTATAACAAAAACAATTGCTTCTTCAAAGCTTTGATGTTTCATAAAATGAACAATTGCTTCAAAGCTTTGAACATGTTTTTTGTTTATTTTTTTCTTGAATGTTTTGATATTTTTACAGAACATGGTGAAGCAACACTATAGATTCACGATTAAAACCCAGGATTGACACAAAAAACATTTTTAAAAGTATAAAACACCATCAATTTTCATGATGAAACTCTTTCTTTTGAAAAATTTACTTTCAGTTAAACAGCCAGGGGTGGGGGTTTTTGGGTCACCTCCCCCCCCCCCAGATACACACAGAATAAGATCCTTGGTTTCAAAAACATATTGCCAATCCTAATACATTAGTTGAAAACATGTAAAGACAGTTATGACTAAAAACCCTACCCAGAAAGTAATTTCTGGCTCTGCTTACTGTTTACTTTTACAGAGCTTTTTAAATATAACATGCATCAGATATAAAAATGTGGGCATGTGTAGCAACTCTATTTGCTAAATGTATTTTTCTGTATTCAGATACATGAACTTAGTTTATTCAGAATGCCTCATAGATTATTCATTTTGATACCTTGAGACTTATATCCCCTCCCTTTCCTTTGGGGGGACACCTCCAGTTACAAGAAGAATGAAAGAAAAAAATAACTTTGACCTTTTCTTTTCATGATTTTTATTTTTTTGGTTTATTTTAATTTTTGTATATATATTTTTTATATATATATAGACATACACAGATGTTTTTATTGTTGTATTTTTTTTCAATAATTCATTGTTGAAGCAATATTAGTTTATTTCTCATTTTGTATTTGTACAAGAATGCATACTCTAGTGGCAGGTCTCATTTGTCTGGCCTTTTCATGCCCTCCTTTAACGTAATACCTTAAGATTTCCTCAGTTATTATTTTTAAGAATTTCTGAGTACAGTGACTACTACAATGAAACCTGTGTAAGTTGACCACTCGCGGTGCAGTACTTTGGTGGTCAACTTATAAAGGGCGGTAATGATTTTTTTTTATTTATTGTCATTTCTAGCACCATGTTTTCATTTTTTGAATAATTCACCCTTATTCTTTCTGTTCAACTCACTTTCATTCTTTAACATTATTGAAAGTGAAACAATAATTAAAATACTGCTTAAATAATTTTGTTATTTTTTCCTTGTTTTTAACTATATTAGACACTGTAGTTTTAGAAATTCCATATGTGCCGGCTAATTTTCTCTGGCTTTCTCCATTTTCAAGTTTAATATAATATTTCATACTTTCAATCAGGGGCGTAGCTAAGGGTGGGTTTGAGGACAACCCCCCCCCCCCCCCCGAAAGGTTTGTCTCAAAAAAAAAGTGAAAAAGAGAAGAGAAAGAAAAAAAGAAGAAAAAAAAATCAAAACTACTTTTTTCTGAGTAAAACAAAGGTCAAAAATTCACTTCACCCCCCCCCCCCCCATGCCATTGAAAATTTGCTCCATGAGTGAACCTCAAGTATAAAAATGCCTCCTTCTGCTGCGACAATTTTTTGATAATTGAGTGAAATTTGACCCTTCGCTTTAGAAATGAGATTTATTTGTTACATCCACGTATATGTAGCCTTTCTTTGTCATAGATTCCTCAAATTGTTAAATTTGTAATTTTATGAGCGGCGCAGTGGGAATATTGCATACAGTCGAATCTGCATAGTTCGAATTTCACAGGAAAGAAAAAGAAATCGAGATAAAAAGGTTTGGAGATACGGGGGCTTTAAGAAACTTTATAGAAGTTTGGAATATGATGGTGAAAATTTGAAATTGATACTAAAGACAATATGGACTCTTGATTGAAATTCCTCTGTATTAGTTTTGTTAGGTATTTATTCCTTTATTACATCATTAAGTGCTTTATTGCGAGTTTAAGGAATCATTTTGACAGTAAAAGAAACTTTAAGCATCTCTTTTTTAAGAAAAAATCTTTTATTGGTTTTTGGTCCCTGATATTTTTTTTTTTTTTTTTTGGATTCATTATTTATCCTCTTAAGGTTAGAAATTGCTGCAAATCTAACTTAGCCAATATTCTACGATTTTCCTTTTTTCATCACTTGAAAAAATCTTATACTTTCTTTTCACTCCTATCATTTCGTTTCTCTTAGGAATCACAATTTTAAGAAAGAGGGCAACCAAAGAACAGTACTAATCCAGATAACAGCAAAATGGCTTTTAACTTGAATGACGTTTAACCATGAACTTGAAAAGTTCATCTTGCATGTCAAACCTCTGAATTTCACCCCTTTACTCTTCTTCCACGAAAGTGCGCGAAACGACTGTCCTTTTCTTAATCTTCCTAGAAAGCCTATTCGTGGAACGCTTTTCTCAGTTTTTTCCACTACCTCCTTAGCTCTTGAAGACAATTCCTCTGTTTCTGAATTGAAGAAAATGTTTTTGTATGCTGCTTTAAAGATCACTGGGCTTCGAATCTGAAAATGATAGCATAACCGGAATTCGAGACGATAGAGGTTTTTGTTGGTGTGGTTTCGTGTGTGTCATAGGTCATAGTCAAAACTGCCTTTGCTAACCAGAGTATCCATTGGAATCACATTGATTTTTCAGCCAGTATTAACTGCGTATTCTTTTGGAAACGTACAGTCTGTTTAGAATACTACATTCTAAGTGAAAGTTGCTGCATAATAAAGCAAGCAAAACTGATAACAAGCTTTTTAAAACCCAAATAAAAAATGAAAATGACGAAAAGGATTGCTCTAAAAAGAGAAAGTTAACGTTGTCTGAAGAAAACGATTTACAGTCTGCAAAGCAGCATTAGTCCCATCAGACCCTTCTAAAGGTAATTTTATTTAAATTCAAAAGAAAAACTGCATAACATTACATGAATAAAATGTTTAAAAACGAAATGAATCTAGATTATTTCTGTTAGCTTGGTTCGCATTAAAAAATAAAAAAGACTTCTGTTTATAACATTCGAAAATTGCTGTTGCTCTCTCAAATATATAATTATGTAAATTCTAAAGCAGCTAATAAAATTAAAAATAAAAACTTGAAAGGAGAACAGATGGTACGCAGCTTTGAGCGAATCAGGTTCTACTGTCTATATTTCTTCCCTAATTTTTTTTAATTCAAATTTTATTAACTGCTTTAAAATTAGCACAAATGTAAATACATAAAAAGCAACATATAAATATAACGATATGAAAAGCAATTTCATTTTTTTCGGGTTATAATTCAAGAAGTCTTTTTTTATTTTACTTCATACTTTTAGTGCAAACCAAGTTAGTAAAAATAGTCTTTATAGTCTGACCATCGATGAGATTGAAAGCCAAACATCCATTTTACAGGCGGATATGGAAGTATCTATTAGTTTTCAGGGATGCCAGCTTTTGTAGATGTGTGTTAGCCTCTAAATTAAGCAGTCACACTGAAATGAACGGAACACGCTCATCAGATATTTGATTTCTCCGTGATTTGTATAGACTGGTTTTGACAAGACGTTGCTAGAAAATTTCACTTTAAATTAAATGGAGGGAAAAGAAAAAAAGGTGAATTTTCCATAAAATTAAAAAAAAAAAATCCTTGCTTTTGTTTTGTTTGACACAAGTATCGGACTTAGGGCACTCCGTTCCAAAGTATGTAAGATTCTCCTCCCTCTTATATTTTTAATGCTAAAAAAAGTTTACACACACACACACATACATATCAATAAGCGCAACTCTCCCAGTTCATAAAGGCAAAATTAAAATGTCCTATCTCTTAATCCCTTGCACCAGAAACATGTAACTTTACTCATTAGCAGGCCCAGATCTGTGTACCCCGCAGAGCGAGTGGCCTGCGTCCTTAAAGGGGCCAACAGCCCTAGAAATTAAAGGAAAAAAATAGAAAAAAACTAGCACTAAGACTTATTCACTTTACAAATAGACACTGCTGGCCACTAGGGAGGGGCCCTACATATTTTGTTGCTGGGGGGGGGGGCAAAATGTATTGATCCTGGCCTGCTCTTTTTAGCACAATTCCTGTATTGCCACAGCATATTGCAACTGAAAGAAAAGGCTTTGAACTTTTCTACTGACACCTATTTTCATTGAACAGAGTACAAAAAGCTATCTCAAATAGAACAACAAATAAAAAACGTTTGGAGAATAAAGAGCAGCATAAGCTTCATGCTGCTGTTTAGTTAGTAAAATGCTAGTCTCTCATCAAAGCATTAAAAACATTTTTGGAAAGCTATCAAAAAAAAAATGAAGAAATAATAATAATAAATAATGAAATAAAATAATTTGCTGAAGAAAGGTTTTAAAAATAAACCAAGTGGTCAACTTACAAAGGATTTTTTACAATACTTCAAACCAAATTTGGCTTACATTAGTGGTCAAGATAGAGAGGTGGTCAAGTTACAGAGGTTTTCCTTTATTATATGAGATAGGACTAATTCTGTTCCTGACAAAAGTGGTCAACATAGACAGGTGGTCAACTTACAAGGTAGGTCAACTTTACAGGTTTTACTGTAGTAGAAAAGTGGCAACTAACATAAAAATATCCATTGGCCACTGACTGAAAATTAAAACTTTCAAGTTGAGTCAGGATGCAAACTTCGAATAGATAAAAATGGTCAAGTGAAGATTAGCTCTAAGAACAAAATCAATATACGGAAAAAAGGGTAGTGTTTTCTAAGAAAAAGCATAACTAGTAAAATGTAGAATTATCAAGTGGATGTTCTCGAGTTTAAGTTAAAACATAGTTTAAACCAAAAATGTAAAGAAAAAATTATTTGATTAATATCACTGATTTAAATCAATTGATTTTACTTGCTGTCACCCTATTACAAACATTTTGAAAAATTGAAAGGTTTTTTTAAGAGTTCCATTTAATTAAATAAAAATTTTCGTCTGAACAATTTCTTTTTCCTAAATTTGCACAAAATTATGTTAATATTGGTATATTAAGAAAAGTTGAGATGGTATTTTTATTTAAAGTTTAAAATACTCAAAAAATGCATTTTAAACACAATAGTATTAGAAAAAAAATTATTTCTCAATCCATGAAACATTTTTACGCATCTATTTGCACTGTATTCTTGGATTTCTAAACTGTAGCTTTTAATTGAGATACATTTAAATGTAACAAACCAGCATGTATCTTAATGTAAACTATCAACTTTCTAATAAGTTTTCTCGTATCATGTCCCCACTAGATGGCGCTGACCCTTTCGGGCCTTGACAATTTATGACTTTCCTGCGTTAAACCAATGCAACTATGATCTGCTCTGAGCATCCTCCATTCAATGACAAGTTTCAAAGGTTTATTTTTGATTGGACGTCTCCAATTTTTATCACAAGTAGTGCTGAACGAAACCCTTGCATTCACCAACCAATGGCAATGTAATGTAAAACAGGGATCCCCTGTAGCTCCCTCTTTGTTGTCATGAGTTTCAGAGATTGTCACAGTTTCTTAGCATAAGCGAAATTTAGTGGGGCTATTCTCGTATTTAAGGAATAATTTGTACGTGTTGCAGGTGGGATCATCTGCCTTCTACTTCTGGGTATATTATTGCAATTTATATGTCGATGTAAATTGTATGTATAAAAAAACTGATTGACCTAAAATGCTCTCTTTGCATTAGAAAAAACACTCGCCAGTGGCAAGTGAGTCATGCTCTTCCACACAGCCTTGTCCCATCCCTCCATCCCTACTATATTATATGCATACATACTCGAAATAAATTCCTAAATAAAATAACTTTGAGTTAATCATTTTATGATATGCAATCTTCTTTTTTTTAAACAATTTTAATAAAACATAAGGAAACATGCACTGCCAAAATATTTTCCAGTTTAGATTGACCAAATGTGTTCTGCTGCTTGAGCATAACCAAAACTTAGTCTTGTTTAAAAAGAAATAATTTCATGCATCCATTAAGACCAACGTTTAATTATCCTCCCTGACAATTCATAATGCATTCAGAACAATATTGTTTCTAATAAGTATAAACTCTATTCAGGGTCGCCAACAGCCACTGCGATCCTCTTGTCAGTTTGGTCACGGGTGCCAGGGCCTGATTTAAGTGTAAGCCCAAGAAGCAAAAGCTTTGGGGGTACCAAAATTTACCAAAACAAATTTTGTAGGGAATGTTTTCATTTGTTTTGCGCTATCAAATTTTTCAAAATATTTTGAATTCTAGTGTAAATTTAAAAATTAAATCGTTATTGCTGGCTCTGTTTTAACAAGGTTTATGAGTTCAGTGGAAACGTAACTTGGAAAAAACTATCTGGAGTGACATCTGGCGTAGAATGAGATCACTCAGATGTAACTCCATGTTCGTACAGAATTTACTATTACTGCTTAAGGCATTTATTTATTTTTCTTTCTGTTGATTTACAATATTTCAAGATGTTGGAATCTTTTATAATTGTTTGTTCATGTAACTTTCAAATAACAAATGCATAAAGCTGTTGATCTTTACTGGGTGCTGGTAAATTGACTAGCACCTGATTAACTGGCCCCAGAGCCTGCTGTGAGTTGTCACTTTTGTATCTGCAATATCTTTACAACTTTTTCTTACTATCTAGTATTTTATTTAGTTTACATCAGCAATACTTAACATGCAACTCAAAAAATGCATGCAGCTATCTGAGCATTCCTGAATGTGCAGATGCATCCCTAAAAAAAGCACTTTTTCTCCTTTTGCAAGCAATTGATGCAGGCCTGGATCTATACTTGCTCCCCCCCCCTCAGCAACAAAATCTGTTGCACCCCTCCCCAAAGGCCAGCAGTGTATATTTGCAATGTTGATAAGTCTTGGTGGTTTTTTTTTTTTTTTTTTTTCTATTACTTGGGCTCAAAAACATTTTTTTTTCTTCAGTGTGTTCCATGAAACAATACTTAAAAGAAAAAACTAGATACCTAAAAAACTGACACACTAATGCCATATATTTCAAAGAAAAAGTACAAAAATATTGACATCCTATTTATATGTCAACAAGTAAAACTAGTTGGTATTGAACTTTGTGTTCTAAAATTAAATAAAAAAGATGAAATTAGATCTTAGAAAAAGAGATCTTAAGAAAAATCTTGCCTTTTTCTTCTTTCAATCAATTGTTTGTTTTATGTTTTGTTTCTATGGAGAAGGCTTGTTTGGCAAAATTTTATGTTTAATGGGGTGGTTTCCAAAATTTTAAAAGTATTTTTTTCTGAAAGAGCATGCTTAAAAACATAGGATCTGACCATTTTTTAACTAATTTATTTTTGTTTAATATTTTTTAAAAATTACTTAAATTGTTGCGCTTTCATTGTTTACACTTCTGTCGTGTGACATCACAAATGATGAAATGCCATTCAATGTTGCCATTCACAGAACACAATATTTAATTCGCATCTTTACTCACGTGTATTGCCAACAATATGGTTGATCGCAAGCGTAGAGCGCAATTTTGATTCGCTGCTTGATTGTCATAACGTGGAAACGTAGTAGAAAGATGCGCCAAATTGCATCATTTGTGACGTCATAAAGACCACACCTTGTTTGAAAAATCGGACATTTTAAAAAGTTAATTAAAAAAACTGTTGGGAATTTGGCTGACGCTGCCATTCTAGTTGTAAGGGCAAAAAATCAGAAAATTATTTACATTACAAATTTTTAAATCTAGTAGATTGTTGTTATCCTTAAATTATTAAAAGTCATGATTTATTCTTCAATTGATAAATTTTTGTATGATGATAAACTCAACATTGTTTTGGATCAAATTGACCTTGTCTGCAGTTCCAGTATTAATCAACTCACATTTTTCATTATATAGATTAGTACACAGAGGCAGATCTAGAAGGGGACCAATGCCCCTTCTCAAAACCTTGTGAATGTAGGATTTTTTTTTTTAAGAAACAAAAAGAAAGGAAATATTCTGAGAAGATAACAAAATTTAACACATGTGTTTTACTTTACAAAAAGTTTAGGTCTTAATTGGGAGATAAATTATATCCATATCCTGGAAAAAGAGCTATTATTTCTATAATTTTGCTCCATCGTTTACATATTTTCATGATTTCAACTTTAGACACTTGGGAGATCTCTTAATACTGTGTAGTACACCTATTACACACAAGACCAAAGAGTGCCCAAATTTGCCTTTCTATGCCTTTAATTTCGAATTTTTTCTGGGGTGGAAGCCCCTTTTCCCATGCTCCTCCAGAAACGCAAAAGAAAGTAACCAAAATTGCATTTTTGTACTTTAATTTAGAAGATTTTTCAACTGAGATTAACTTACTCAACCTTTATCCCTTATCTTGCCTAAAAGCAGCTTAAATAGCTTATAGTTGGATTTTTACATCCTCAATTGCAAAATATTTGCAGAAAGGGGAGATTCCAAGCTCCCTCACTCCTTTTTAATGTAAACAAACATTGCCTAAAGGTGCATTTTTAGGTTTGTCAGCAGAAGAGCTACAAGAGCACCCACCCACTCTCCTAAGTTTTCAACATTTTACAGCAGAATATTTCAGTTTCTTAGCTTCATTTTCAAAAAGTGTTTGGGGTCAGCAGTCGAAGCCTAGCTGCATTGTCAAAAATAGTCTTAAAATGCTTTTTAGGACATTTTCAAAAATTACTTGGAAATTTCAATTTTGAAACATTTTTGAGGGAGATTCCTAAACCCATCCCCCTGACCAAACGTCACTAAAGATAGCATAAAATTGAGTTTTTAAAACTTAATTTTTATAAAACGTCAGTGGAGTTAGTTCAAAAATTTCGGATTGGCCCTCCCAAAATGATCGGTTAAATCCGCCATTGTTAGTACATGGCATGAACTTGAGATAGTACAGGAATTTAGTTGGGGGGGGGGGGGTTCCCTTACTTTCCTGCAAGGGAAAAGGAGCGATCAGGGAAATGGAAAAAATAAATACATGGTGCACAAAATACTTTTGTTTAATGATATTCTGTTAGTTCATGCTTTTGAAGCTAAATTTTTACATCAATAGATTGATTTTTGTTCTGCATCTTGGGAAAATAAATGTACATTTAAAATATAAGTATATAGGGTCTGGTGGGGGAAAGTGGTCAATGGGGTAAAGTGGTCATACGTCAAATAAATGGCTATAGTTTGGAAATAAATGTTTGAATGAATGTGAAAATTTTATTTTAGAGTAAGGCAGTTAGAAACTACATTTTGAATACAAAATTTTACAACTGGCAAAATTTTATTCAGTGAAAAAAAATATTTTGTGTGAACATGAAAAATTTTAAAATCTAAACACCTATTTTAACATCCTTGAGTAATTTTGTTTGTTAGAATTAGGAACAGATTGACTGTACAGGAAGCTTCCTACATGTCTCAAGAACTCTTACTCATTAGCAGTTAGCTGAATCTATTTTAGATAATTTTTTAGAACAATTTAAGTAAGATGGGGTAAAGTGGTCATAATATTAGGCTTAACGAATATTGTTCTTCTAATGTTACTTAATCTTTAGATATAAGGCAGATACAAATTAAATATTAATTTTACTTAATATGTATTGTTTTTACAGTAAACGGGGTTAAATATACGAGTATATGTGTGTATATACGCATATATACTCGTGTAGACATGTAGATAGACGTATTCAAATAAATGCGCCAATAAATACGTATATGAGTATCTGTACAAGATACTCATATTGTATCAAGTATTTTTTATCCATACAGCCATACATTCTACTATACACGTATATGCTCGCTTATACTCGTAAACTCGTATACATAATAACACTTGTATGCTCAGGTAGACACGTCTATACGCGTACGTTCTCGAGTAGACACTTACATACAAGCATATGATATAAAAGTATACAGAGTTTGCATTCTTGAGCAAATTATTAAAAGGTGTTGGAGGAGAGGATAAGAAGCAAGAATCAATAAGTAACATATGGTCACAAACACAATGCTGACGCGCTGCATGCATGCAAAGTGAGAAATTGATGGATGCAAAAGAAGTCAAAAATTTATATATATATATATATATATGTTACACAAATACAATTTTACACAACATTTTAGGACTTAAGAAAGTTTTAAAGCGATTGATGAAATTTGCGGCCTTCAGCTGTAATACATGCGTCGCATTCACAGATCCCTCTCTGTTGCAATAACGAGATTTTTGAAAAACTTTCATCAGCCGCTGCGCCTTTGTTGCGATGCGTGTATTAGAGCTACTACAGACCGAAACTTTCAACAACTGCTCTAAATATTTCTTAAAAACTAAAATGTTAGGTAAAATCACCTTTGTGCAACAAATTTGTGCCCTGCTTTGCATCCATCAGTTTCTGGTTTTGTGTGCATGTAGCACGTCAGTGATTATAACTTCCTTATGATTCTTTGCTTCTTATCTTCCCCTCTCACACTCCTTTGATTTTTGTCCAAGAGCTTAGATTCACTCTGTAAGCCGACATGTACATAAGCGTATATTCTCGTGTATACATACATAAACTGGTGTATACACGTAAATGTACGAATATACGTCTATACAGCTATATAATCATGTTTACACGTATACATGCGTATATACTCGTGCTTCCATATTATATATACGTGAGTAGACACGTACCTAAAGATGCATTGGATGTATCAACCAATTAACTCGTGTATACCCGTATATGTATGTATGTACACTTACATTTGCGTATATACGTCTACTATACACATATATACTCAAGTATGCACGTATTTTCTCGAGATACAAGTGCATACGCGCATATGATGTTTGTTTATACGCATATATACTCGTATATACACGTGACACGTACATATACGTGGCCCGTATGTACCTGTGACACCTAAGTACTCATGTAGACACGTATACATGCTTATATACTCGTATATACACGTATATACTTGAGTAGGCACGTGCATGCATGTATCTGATTTATACGTGTATCTACTCATATAGGAACATGTTTACTCGTGTATAACACGACACGTATATATTCGTGTATACACGCATGAACTCGTGAATATACTTGTAACTATAAAAACAACTGAAATATACAAGTATTAGGGTTCTTTATAATGGTTTTGCATCTATTTTTAACTATGACCACTTTACCCCATGCTATGACCACTTTCCCCCACCCCATGGGGTAAAGTGGTCATAAAAACATAGGGAAAAGAAAGTTCTATAAAACTAATTAAATCAATATTTTTCTTCCAAAATTTAATGTACCATGTTCTTTAATAATGCAATGTGAAATAACAACAAAAAAAGTTGAAGTTTTTAAAGAATTTGTTGCATTTATTATCCACCTAAGTTGAAAACCTACGATTTTATGACCACTTTACCCCACCAGACCCTATTTAATAAGTTTAATTGAGAGAAAATTCTTGAAACTATTCATTATTTTTAGCTAATACCAAAAATACCGGTATTTTCCTCAGCAAATACCGGCATTACGAAATTGCTCGAAATACCGGTATTCAGTATACCGGTATTGCAACCCCTACTCATATGTTTTATTAAATTTTGGTTTGCATTATGATTTTTGAATTATTCTCAAATAGAATTAATTAATGTTGAATCTTTCTCCATAATGGTATGAAAAACTCTTTGATATTTTTTAGGCTGATGGAACAAAGCTACCCAGAGAGAGAGCTTTGATAAGAGGTGGAAATTTAACAATAAGGGGACTCAAGAAAGAAGACCATGGACGTTATGAATGTGTTCTGGAAAATGAAATTGCTACTCTAGTTACAAGTACACTTCTACTTGTAGAAAGTAAGTCAATTTAAAAAAGAAATTTCTCATTTTTAATTTTTATAACACAGAATATGGAATGACTAACCCGACATAATAATTCCTTGTTCTTAAAAGGGCATCAAAACTGAGTTGAATTTGTTCAGTTTTGTGAAAAATGTAATAATTATACTGAACTTTTATGAAAAATTGAATGGTAGATGCTATATGGAAATAATTTCAAGAATAATGCAAAAAACTTCAAAAATATAACTTCATTGATCCAGACTTTATTAAACTGGACATCGCTTAATCTGGACAAATTTAATGCGAGTTAGAGCAATACTGTATTTTTGTAATGTAATTTTGTAGTTTTCTCTTAACCTTTTTAATATTTCATTCTCTTGAGTTCAAAATACAATTTTTACTGTGTGAAGTAATTGGTGTATCTTGGCTCAATTAATAGATTATTATGTTTAATCCTCATTTACATAAACTCAGAAGATATGTATCCTCTATTTGTTCAAATTAATGAGGTTCTGTTGTATGTATGTTGTTATTCAAACTATGCATTGGTTTCATCACAGCACTATTTACTTTGATTTCTGCTATATCTTGTACTCCTACTGCACCTACATAGTTAAAGAGTGTCTTATACTTATTGTTTACCCCTCATTTCATTTACTGTGCAATTGAATTCCCCCATTGGTGTTAACAAATCATGTAGCTATAAAAAAAAATGCATTAAAAATTACCCTTATAGGACTTCCGAAGTGGGTACTTTCAAAGTTGGTATAGGTTTCAGAATGGCTACATCATGGATGAAACTAAAAATTGTTTGATGTTATTTGGGACGTTTCTTTTTGTTTTGTTTATGCCGAAATTTAAATACAAATATTTAAAGTAAAATTACCTTTCTTTTCTCAAAATTGTACACTTTTTTAAGGGTTTGGATAATGTTCCGAATCCAGTTAAGAACTATTTTTCATGAACTTCAAAATGGCTACATCTGACAGAATAAGTATCAGAATCCAAAAGTCCTAGTGCACAAAAGAAAAAACAATTACATACCTACAGCCATTTAACATAGGAGACAGAAAACAGACAGTCAATGTATTAACAGTCAGAACAAAAATCAACAGACAAAAACTGACTTCATCAATTTAAGGAAACTGATTAGAGTTCCAATAGGCTCCAGTATTGTAAGGCAAGGCAAAATTTTTAAGTATTTGGTACGGATTTTAGAAAAGGAAATTGGTGCAAAGGCTAGCAGATAACATTGATGGAATCTTAAAAGGTTTTTTGCTTACACTAATTCTGAAAAAACTTGAAATAGTCAAATAGTGCCATTGGTTGATGAGCATGGAAATTTAATCTTAAACGATAGGGATATTGCAAATGTTCTTAATAACTTTTTCTTTCCAGTGTGTTTAACGATAACTGTATCTCAAAAGTTGACACTAGCAAGACACAAGCTATTATGCAGCTTGAGGATATTGCGTTTTTCTGTGAGGAGGTTCTATTTCATTTTAAAAAAAAAAATAAAGCAACTAAAGCTCCGGGACCAGATAATATTTATCATAAAATTTTAGTTGAATGTGCTGAGGAATTAGTGAATGTTATTTCAAATATTTTCAATGCTTCTCATAACTCAGGGACAGTGCCAGAGGACTGGAAGCTGGCTAACATAACGCCGCTCTTCAAGAAAGGGTCTAAAGGTAATGCTGGGAATTAAAGACCTGTAAGTTTGACTTCAGTGGTTTGTAAGATTTTCAAAACTTTGATCAAAATTGAGATTGTGAATTTCTTAGAGACTAATAGTCTGTTGACTAGTTTGAAGTATCGGTTCAGGAAAGGTAAATCGTGTGTTACTAATTTATTACATTTTTACAACAAGGGTAACTTGGCTTTAGATAAAATGTTTAGACGTTGTTTACGTCGATTTTCAAAAAGCTTTTGATAAGGTACCGCATGTTGCTCTTCTCAACAAACTAGCTGATATAGGAATAAAAGGGAAAACTTTAATTTGGATTAGAAATTGGTTGACTGGAAGGAAACCATTCTAAATCAAATCATCTAATCATTCTAAGTGGAGTGATGTTTTAAGCAGGGTTCCTCAGGGTTCAGTTTTAGGGCCTGTCTTGTTTATTATTTTTATGAATGACATTAATGAAAATATTGCTGGAAGCACAAATTGTTTTGCTGTCGATGCAAAAGTTATGGGGATTGTAGAAAATGAAGAACAAGTAAAACAGCTTCAAGAGGGTTCAGTTCATATTACTAAGTGGGGTATGGCAGTTAATGTAGAGAAATGTCAAGTACTACACTAAGGTCATGGAAATAAATGTACGGGTTATCGTTTACAAGGTTCAGTCATTTGTCAGGCAGAAAATGTTATTGATCTGGTTATCTTAATAAATCAGGTCTTCAAGTTTAGTCAACAGTGCAGCATTGCAAGTAAGAAAGCCAATTGAATGCTTGGTTTTATCAATAGATCTATTTCAAACAAATCTAAGAAGGTTCTTCTGCTTTTATATAGGAGTTTAGTAAGACCTCATTTTTGGAGTATGCTGTTCAGTTTTGGTCGCTTATCTGAAAAAAGATATTTCTGTATTGGAAATTGTTCAAAGAAGGGTAACTAGACTAGTAAGGAGACTTTCATATTTAGATTATGATACCACACTTAATAGGCTTAATATGTATAGCCTGGAGCAAAGAAGAGTCAGAAGGGACGTGATTCAGTTGTTTAAATTTATCATAATGAAAGATGTTAATGGATTGAATTTTTGCACTGAAAGCAGGAGGAGAGGTCATTGTTTTAAGCTATTCAAATCTCAGGCTAACTTGGAAATTAGGAAAAACTACTACTTTAGTAGGGTTGTGGACACTTGGAACAGCTTATCGGAATAGGTGGTAATGAGCAAGGGGGTGGATAGCTTTAAGAGGGCCATTGATCTTCATTGGGAACTAATAAATTGACTAGGACCAGCCTAGCTGATCCCAGAGCCTGTTGCTGGTTGTCACATTTGTATTTGTATATATATTTTTTGTTTCTGCGATATTGGGTATTTCATCTGCTGATATATAATGTTTTTTAGTACCTAATCTGAAACAATATGAAAAAAAACGTAACGTAGTTTTCAAAATAAAATTGTTTTCTGATATTACAGGGACAACACCTCATGCTCCTACCAATGTTACTGTAAATACTAGCACTGTAGCAGCTACTTTGACATGGTTGCCTGCATATGATGGTGGACATGAGCAAACTTATGTTATTTGGTACTGTATTGTTGTCATTATTAAATTATTGTCATTGCAAATTTTTAAACAGTATGTTTTATAATCTTGTATGTGTGGCACAATTCTTACTACATAGGTTTTTTTTTTTAATTCTTTATGTATTATAGTGTTCTGGTTTAGTGTTTTTTTTGTATGATATTTCATGTGAGTAAAAAATATGACAAGAGCACGGATGCCCACACGCAAAATTGTAAGGGGGACTCAGATATTTTCCCCATGGTTTAACAGGATATTTCTCCATGGAAACCTGTTTCAGGACAGATTAGAGTCATTAAAATTTGACCTTTTTAATAACTTATTCATTAATGGCTGTAGAAGAAATGTTTTTACATTTTTGCAAAGAAAATGTACTAAAAGCAAGGAAGTTCTAATTTCTAAAGGGGGGCTCCAGCCCCCCCCCTTGCCCCCTATATGGGCGTCCTTGAACAAGAGTGAAATTTATATTCAAAACTATAACTTAGAAACAGAAACTAATCAACTATGGAACCTAGAAATTTCAAAACAGAAAAGGAAACTTGAAAAAATAAATGAATAAGTATCAAATCCTGACTACTGTTCTTAATAGCTGACTTTTTTTTTTCTTTTGATCACCTACATATATTAAAACACACATGAACTTGGTTTGAAATTATTCTGAAATAAAAAATTATTATGGTGTACCTTTTTTAATTTATTTATTTCATAATGCTTTTAATGTATCAACTAAAACTTTAAAATAAAACTTTAAAATTTTAATATTGAATTTATTTTAAAAATTATAAATTTAAAGCTGCCAGGAATATGTTACAATGAAACTAAATAGAGTGGATTTGTCTTCTCTTATTAGGTACAGGCTTGCTGACCAAGGGGATAGTGACTGGAGAACTATTAGAGTCTATCCTGATGGTGCAACAACTTTTACTGTATATAATTTGCAAGCAGATACTGAATATGACTTCCAAGTGCTTTCAAGGAATAAGTTAGGTGATGGAATGTTCAGTCCTATTATTAGGGCAAAAACAAAATGTAAGTAAAGTGCTACAGAAAATAATTTTATCTTTGTAAATTTTATGACTTGTAACTCCTTGAGATAGAAGAGAATAGTAAAATCTCATGTTTTGACTGCTGAATTTATCTTTCCATTCTTTATATCCTTGTGCTATCATTAAGCTGACCATAAGTATCTGTTATTATTTAACGTCAAAAAAGATTGGTTGTAAAATTTTATTGTGATGCTGTAAACATTTGTAAAGTCTTTTGAATGTTTTATCAAACAGGCATAAAAATACGCTATGTGAATTCAAGCTTCATTCAAAAGTTAATATGCAAAATTTACCCCCCCCCCCCCTTTTCCCCCAAAAAATTTTTATAAAATAAAGAATTGGGTTGTTAAACTTTTGAGTCTGTTTCCCCCCCCCCCCATGCAAGTGAATTATTTGTCACTGTTAAGTGTGTTCATGATGTCAAAAATATATTCTAAGTACTGTTCTCCTTTTGTTAGCTAGTCGTAAACAAAACTAAAATAATGCATGTAGACTGTATCTTCCTTAAAAAATGTTCAAAATATACTTAAGTTTAATTTTAATTGCTCGTAAAAACATCTTAGTTTTCCTTTTTTTTTTTTTTTTTTTTTTTGAATTGTTCAACTATCTTTTTAAAGCATCTTATAAAAACATCTAAAACATAGCTAATAGTTAATGTGATATTTTTAGGTGTATCTAGCTTATATGATTTGTTATTCATACATAATTTTAAGACTAAAACAATTGTACAAACATTGAAATAGCTTTTATTAATTCATGCTTTAGTTTGAGGTTTTTTTTTTTTTTACTTTATTTTAAACTGTTTTCTTGGGGAGAAGGAGAGTATTCAACCATTTTTAAAACTTCATTGCTTTTATTATACATCATTTGTTAAGCCTTTTTTTTTCTTGTGTGTGTTTTGTTTTTTGTTAGGTTTCTTAGGTGTGTTTTTGCAATTAAAACCTAAAATTTAAAATAAAACCTAATAATAAACATTTTTTTTTCAATCTTTTCATGCTTTTTTGCCTCTTTGTATTTAATTACTTCCTACCATTGCTGTCTTTCTCCTACCTGATATGTATTCTTTAAAAACTTACAGCGAATGATAATGTTCCTCTTCCTCCTGCTGAACCATCTGATGTTATTACGATCACTGCAACTCCTGAACCTTCTAATGGCTCTGGTTCTGGTAACTTTCTTTAACTATTTCATTTTTCTCCTTTTATCTGGCTTTGATTTCTAAAATTTACTAACCTTAAACTTTCTTATAAAATTTTCCACTCTAATTTAATAGAGAAACTGTGCAATAATATTAATTTATAATCTTCAAAACATACAAATTTAGCAATGGCAAACAATTGTGTAGAAAACTTGAATACATTTCTGTTTAAACAAAAATAAAATCATTAAATAGAAATATTTAAAAACACAATTGCATTTATAACAAGCTCATCATTAATAATCTTTAATTTTTGATGAAACTCCTTTTTTTCTTAAGCGAGTATTTAAATCTGAAGTTACATGACAAAAAGTTGTTATTGAAAATATTTGTAGTAGACACCATGTTTTACGACTTTTTTGTTCAGTTGTAACCAACTGGCTACGAATAAGTACACTAGTGGATAATTCATTACCATACATAATGTAAGTTTATAGATTTTACAATGTAGCAGGATACTCTACTTAAATCGTAGTATAATTTAATATCAGTAACAATTACATTATCAATTAAGTACTGGTTGGCAGATAACTATTGCAAACAAATGTTAAGACTGCTTGTCTTCACTGTTAATGTTTGAAGCCAATCATGATTAAGAAGATAAAATTTATTGTATTCATTACTAAACCTCTGCTTCAGTTACCTTCTTGTTGAAGAAAATTTTCCGAATCGTTTTGAAGGAGATGTGTGCAACACTTAATGAGTGTTTTGCATTTTACTCATAATACATCATAGTAGACCCTCATTTTACGATGCAGCGTTTCAAAAAGATAAAATCCCCACTCCCCTTTAAAATTCGAACTTTTGAGATTGCAAATAACTTGAAATGAACTGCATTTTGGCATGCTAATAAGCAAGCTTGAACCACTGGAAATATTTTTTGCGATTGGTTAAAGGGTTTTTTTAAATGTAAAGTTATTAAAATCACAATTCAGAGCTCAGTGGGAGAAGAGCTTTTAGAAGTGACAAAGAAGGACAAAACCAATACTGATGACACACAATCAAAAACTTTCACATTAAAAACTTTGAGCTATTCCTTGACAATAGCAAATAATCTTTTTAATTTGTTACTGAAGGATGATCCCTTCATGAAAGTGATGTAAGTGATCATAGCTGCATTAATGCCCTACAAAGAACTTCAGTGATAAATAATGAATGTCAAAAGACCATCATAACCAAATCATTTTTATAAACACTAAAGTTAATTCATGTTTCTTTTACGCACCTTGTGCATATGTATAGAAATAAGTGCCTATTAAACTTATTATATCTATTGATTTGTCACTTGAATGAAGCATTTTTTTTTCATCTATGAAACTTAACCCCAATTTTAACACTTCTATTAAGTCTTATTTTATGTGATTTTCATGTATGCAGCATTTCCATTAATGGTAACCCATAGATCTTAAAATAGAGTAGGTTTGACTTCTCCCCGCTTTTTTCCTCAGAGTGCACGTCAACATCCCCCGTTGGACATCACGTGATCATGGGACACCCCTCACAAGAAACTCTTTCCCTTATCGAAGAAAATCGCTTTTTGCCGCAATCATTTGCACAGTTAAGGGAAATAAAAGCGCAATTCCAGAAAAAGTGGACACTTTGTCTGCATGTGACAGCTCATATATTTGTTTCATTAAATGTAATAATTCAAAGGTGGAATGAACAAAAATTTTTTGCTTAAGAAATCACAAATGTATGCACGTACTTAAGCAAAAAATTTTGTTCATTGCCTTTTTAAGTTATCACTTTTTAATGAAATGCAGAAAAAAATGGCAGCTTTTTCATGGAAGGGTCTATTAAATATTTTCTCATAATAACTTTTGTGCAGATGCATAAGCTATTTAAACTTTTCTTTCAAGTGCCTTAAATACTAAATATAAATTGACGTCTTCAGTGTTAAATATAAAAGAAAAAAATCTTCAACAAAAATTAACCTTCTAAATTTTATTTTATTTAAATCAAATTTTTCAAATGCAGATAAATTGGTTCAACGCGTACTTTTTCCACAATTTTTGAAGCCATTGTAACAATTTTTCATAAAGCCATATGAGGTAGTGAGAAGCAAAGGAATGCAAGTGGCAAAATTGAAAATTTGGAGATGACCAGTACAAATGGTAGGTGAACCTCTCCTCTGTCTTGGGGCAAGAGATTGTACTAGTAGCCCTGGTAGATGCTGCTGTACTGCATGATTTAGAAAAAGGTTCAATGAAAGCCTACCTAGGATCTGATCTTTAAACGTGTTTTACTCGAAACTTAAAATAGGCCACTTGCATCCCTTTGCTTCTCACTACCTCATATATAAAACCCTAAATCAATTAGAAATACAAATGTAAATAGAATCGAATATCAGTTAATTTAATCAAACAGTATTTGCATGCGTTACACCCCCAGTAATATATCAATCAAACACTAACATTGGTTTGTTCGTGATTTTTAGTCAACTTCAGTTTTTTTTTAAGTGCTCAGAAAATAAATTCATTTGTTACTTTTCAGCCTAATTATAAACTACATGAGAATGGTCGTTTGACTCCCCCCCCCCCCTCCCTCCACCTTTCTCCAATTCTTTTCCTTTTTTTTTTTTTTTTTGCTCCACAAAATGATAGTTCTGACAATTTAAAATTGAAGATGAAGAAAACTAGTGATTATTGTCCTTTAAACAGTATTAATTTAATTAGTCTTCCACGTATTGGTCTTTGTGAATTAATTTCATTGTATGAATTAACTGCGTTATACATTCTAATGCTTAAATATTTAAAACTGATTAATTTTATAAACTTGTTAACATGATTATCAGTTGCTTCTGTTTCCAACATATGCTCATTTAAATTTAGAAAAGCATAATTCGAAATTTTTTCAATCACTTTTGTGGTCATGAGTACCATTATATTTTTGAATTTTTTGTTCCTAAAACTTTTTCATTCTTGGCTAACACACTCAGTTGTTCTGCACAAATATACATCTTTTGATAGTTGCAATAAGCTATTATACTTGAATGTGTCCCAAAACTCTTAAATTTTATTAATCCTGTTTTTTGGTTTGTTGTAATTAAGGCTGCTTTAGTCGTTGCAGTTCACAACAGAGCGCAAGTTGCAGAAGAAAAGTTGCATTCTTCCAAAGCATTTTTGTTGCGTTTTAAATTTGAAGGTTGTCAAAATCAGCTCAATTCGAAAAACTGAACTCTTCAATTTCAGTATTAATTAATCTTTTTTTTTTTTTGGCACTTCGAAACTGTCCGAAGATTATTTTTGAATCTCCGTCGCAACCTGATCGCACTGAAAAACGTTTCAAGGTGATCCTGATTAAGCTTATAAGTCATTATGTAGTTTAGAAATGGGATTCGGGCACTTACATACTTTTTATATATTCCCAGCACAGTTTTCATAGAAATTATGAAACCTAAAAATCTAGTTTTTCGCAGACATCCTATAATTAATTTTCCATCTCTCGTTTTCAGTAACTTAATATAATGTTCCGCATGTAAAGTATATTGTTTAAAATATTCAAAATTTCGACTCTGGGAGGGAATTTAATTGCCTTTAGCAGAAAGATTTCTGTTAGTCAGAAAGTCTTTAAATTTTTGAATATGATTGGCACTAGCATCGCTTTCATCAAACCTTCGTTCGCTAGAAAATCTCAGATTCACAGAGATAGAGATTTCTCACATTAGTATATTGAAAATCTTCAGACAATCCTAGACTTTTAACTATGCTTGGCATTGTTATGTCGTTGCTGCCCGAGAAGAGGGAGATACAATGTCCCTTGATCACGTGATTCTCGGAAGAATCATGATGACCCTACTTTCTCCGGGCAAAATACACTGTGCTGTAGGAGAAAGGCCTATCTATTTGTTTTAAAGATCTATGCGGTAATCCGGCATAAAGCAAGAGTATACTATATTTTACTTTTTTTCATTGATTTTTTTAATTACATTATTCCATTCATCCTATAACTTCATATTACATCTTTTGTGTCATTTTCTCCCTTTTCCACCCATTTAAATTTGAGCTGGCAAAATAGTTGATGGTTTTCCCCAGTTTTAAAAATAGTTTTAACTGTTGTATCAAAAATACTCTTTTGACAAAGTTGTAGACTAAAACTGTCAAAAGCCATTCTGTAGCAAAGTTACCAACTGTTTTTGCAATGAATTTGCATTTGCAGTATTTTTTAATTTTTGTTTTTGGCAATTGAACAAACTTTAGGACAGTTTTATGGACTAAAAATCACGTATCCTATCAGGAAATAACATAATTTTGATTTTACAAGTTCCTTGTAAAATGGAAAATATTTAAAAGCTGCTACTGTGATTACATAAAAAGTAATCGAAAACTTTGTACTGCAAAGTGAATAAAATATGACAATGTATATAAAGTACAAATTGAGAATGAAAAAAGGTTAAAAAACCAGCAAACAGCTGTGCTTCATGCAAAATTTTGCTGTCTCATAGGACATCATCTTTTTCTTTCAAGTCATTTAATGTTACTTTTTTGTACATTTATTAATGCTACCATTTACAAATAATAAATATTTTAATTTATTTTGTAGTTCCTACTGAGCCTCCTACTCCAGCAGGCCCTACTCCTGGTCCAGTAAGAAATGTAACAGTTATTAAAACTACTCTAGGTGTTCGAATCACATGGAATCCTCCTGCTGATTCTATACCTATATCACATTATATCATTGATTATAAAAATGATGTACAGTGGCAACATTGGGGCCCTATTAAAGATGCAACAAATTATGAAGGTATGATTCAGTTATTTGTTCCTCATTTTTAAGCAATTAACAAGACTGTATATTGATCTCCCTCTAACAAAAGCCAATGTCTCTATTTCTTTTGATGTTTTCATCCACTTTGGGATTGTTTGAAAAGTCTTATGACCCTTTCTATTTTTTTGAGTATCTAATACAAAAATAATGACATAACCTTGATTTTTGTGTTAAAATTCTGTCAAAATCTTCAGTCTTGTTGGGAAAATTAACCAGTTAACTTTGACACTAGCAAATACACTACATCTAACATCTACAATGCAACTGAAGCAACTTGAAAACAGCAAGAAGCATTAAGTTTTGATAAAATGATGTTGGCCATGATTCAATTGTTAGTTCTTTTTTTTTTAAGAGCCATTCCTGTGTAGCATGTAACGCGTATCATGAACCATAAATATCTTTCCTACGAGAGACAAAAATGTTTTTGATATTAAAATGCATTTTGATCAATGCATTATAATGCTTTTTATATACCTTTTTGCATTAAAAATATTGTTTGTTTTTTTAATTTCAGCTAAGCTTCAACAAGGTGGAAAATATAAATTTAGAATTATAGCATATTCAACTGCAAATGTTCCATCTACGCCTAGCCAAGAAGTGAACCTTGAAATACATGGTAATTTGTTATATTCTATTGTAATAATGTAATCAGTAAATATGTTTTTCAAATAATTCAAACATTATTCATTCTCATGACTAATGTTATTTACATTATTTGAATACAATAGGTTAAACCTATACAATGGTAAATTTTGTTGAAAATAAAGATATAGATTTAATACTCTTCATTTTTCAAGCCCCCCCAAAAAAAAAAAAAAAAAAACAATGTGGCAAGGTAATATATAACACTGTTTCTGTGCTGCATTCCTGTAAACATCACTGATGTTTTCTGACTCTTATAAAATGTTAAACTATAAAAATAGTAGAATGTTCAAACTTTTTAAAAAAAATCAGTTTCAGAATGATGAGTTTTTGACAATTATCTATTTAAGGAACTACTAGCTGACCCCTGCGAAGCATTTGTGGTTCACAGTGAGAATTCAAAAATCCAAATTTTTTAAGCGTAATTTTTCGGAAAAAGAAATAAAATGGGAATTGTTTGTTTTTATTTTGCTAATAGTGGTGAAAAAAATCTTTAAAATGATGCTTTGTTTATGAAATTTGATGAATTATTGAGAAATTTATACCATACTCACAAGAGGGGGAAAAAACGAACTACAGCATTTTTTGGCACATGGGAGATTAAATCCACAAAATTTGTATTGTTAGTAGGAGGCTCTAACCAAGCCAGCTAATGACTCTCTAGCTTGAAATGCTACGCATTAATGCAAGGCATAATAAAACAACAAAATAAATTGAAATGAATGCCTCTATTTTGTGAATATATATATATATATATATCTATACATATAATAAAATAAGATGTTTGTGTGTGTGTGTGTGTGGCGGGCTTTCCAGGAAAACTTAATTAGTATTAATTGGAAATTTAATTTCAAATATGATGAAGGAAAAAATTTTGAAGATGGAGCAGTTTTTCGTATTTTTTATGAATTTTTGAAAAAACCTTTAATTTGCATTCTTTCCTGGGTTTTATTTTTTTCTAATATCATCCTGCGAGAAGTATCAAAGCCTCATTTCTAAAATTTAAGTTGGTAATAATAAAAACATTTCGCCCTCTTCAGAAGAAAAAAATTCTTAAAAATACGCAATAGGTTTTTTTTTTTACAATTTTTTTAATACTGAACACATCACGTCTTTCCACGCATCAGTCGAAAAAAAGCGTTCTTCAATCTTTTATGTCTCTGACGTCACTATTTGGATTTCGATTCGATATTTAGGATGGAATCTTAATCGCAAAACAAATGTTAATCTTTTTTTTTTACCTATACAATAGTTTACTTCTACATTTTATGAAGTGATGACCCGTGTTTTTCCGGCAGTGCTTGCTTTTTTTCTTTCCTTTTTTTTTATTTAGGGATTGCATTTATTTCTTCTTCCATTCCCCCCCCCCCTTGCCCAAACTGGACGTTTTGCTGTATCTATATTAGCTACATTTCATAGTTGTGCGCATTTATTTCAATAAAAACAGCGAGATTTTTTTTTCTTTGTCAAACGCTACTTTTTGCACACAACGGGGAATTTTGGGGATAACTTTTTTTTTTGCTCTACTTGAATAAAAAAAAGCGATTTTTTTGAGGGATCTTTGTTTTTATTAGGAAATGGGTGGGGATGTTAAAATAAATAGAGATGGATAAGAAAATTAAGAGATAAATTGTAAGGGTAGATAGCCGCCGAAGGCAGCAATCTTGGCTTAAAAATGTGAATGGCACAAAAAAAAGATAGAGATGGATTGGTTAATACTGCTCTCAAATTTATTTAAACAGCCGCCGAAGGCGGCAAACTTGAAGTAAAAAGGTAAATGACAAGTTAGCCAAACAGCCGCCATAGGGGGCTGCCTGCATAGAATGGCGAATGGCGTAAGAAGGCGAACCAGCTGGTCGCCGCAGGCGGCTATGATGAAATAAGATGTTTGTGTGTGTGTGGCGCGCTTACTGGGAAAACGGTAAGGTCTAGAAATTATTCTATTCAAATTAATAATAGTATAGATATAGATTGATTGGTACCGCAACGAAATTTATTTAAGCAGCCGCCGAAGGCGGCAACCTTGGCGTAAAAAGGCGGACCAACTGGTCGCCGCAGGCGGCTAGTATATATATATATATATATATATATACATATATATATATATAGTATTAGTTCTATTGTGATTTACCAATGTAAAAAAAAAACGTTTTCTTCGTTGATTTTAGTAACAATGAAACGGGGATCAGATTCTTGCTATGAGTTTAGATAGTATACTCATGGAAATTTGAATCAGAACTCTGTTTAAAAAAATTAGTCATAAATATCATGTTTTTGGTCCTTGAGGATTTTAACCCACAACCTTCTTGTTAACAGCACATCGCTTTAACCAACCGAACTAAAGGGCCTCCTTTTTGGATAAAACAGTCAAAATGTGAATTGACTTTATTTTTTGCCAATAGTGGTGAAAAAATATTCAAAATGATGAACTTATAAATTGGATTAAGTGTTAAGAAAGTGATATGACCCCCCCCCCCCCCCCCCCCAAAAAAAAAAAACACCTTTGAGAAATAATACGTATGATGATATTTAATAGTTGTTCTGCAATTTACTATTGAAAATAAATGTTTTGTTTCCTAATGTTAACAACCAACAGAACTGTAGATCAGAAACCTTCCATGAGTTAATATTGCATATTCATGCAAATTTGAATCAGAATTCTGCTGAGAAAAATAATTCATTAAAACATTTCTTGGCCTATGGGTATTTGACTTACAACCTTTGCATTCTTATTAGCATAATGCTCTAAACCCCTGAACTAATGAGTCTCACTTTCGAAATGCTACGCATTAAAGTACTGCATAATAAAAAAACAAAATAAATCTATTTTTTGAAAAACTCTTTTCCCCCAAAAGCAGGGGGGATTTTTAAAATGGTACCCCCTCCAAGAAAGTTTTTTTATCAGAAAAACATTTTTGGAAATGTTTAGTACAACTAAAATTTCAAGCTTTGTTTGGTTGAGTTTTATTTAGAATGCTATTCAATGCAATGTTTTCAAATCAAAACCAGCCAGTTCTAAAATTATCTAAGAGAATAAAGTTCCATTTAAACCGGTATTGACTTTTCTTCGTATGTTCATAGCTGTTTATTTCCTACTTACTTGTATAGTTTCTTTGAAATGTATTCGGGATGCTTGATTAATATTAATGTAGTTTAGTTGTGCTTGATTCATATTTAAAAACTTGTTGCGTTAAAATCTGTACTGCATGCTTGCATGATTTTTCTGTTTTACTTGTGAATCATATTTGTCGGTAAACATCATCCAATATCTGCCCTGGGTGTCACTCACAGTGGCGGATAGAAGAAAAATTCATGGGGGTCATGACCCCCCCCCCCCCCCCAAACCATCAAAATGGAAACCAGTATCCATGTATTTTCAGTAAGTTACCATCCTACAGTCAGAGCTAAGGCACAAATACATTTTATACACCTCCAGCTCAGTCAATTCCAGCTGAGGACTGCAGTTTCATGCTCAAAGCAATTTTGAACGTTATAAGCAGTTCTTACCAACCATTCTGCTTGCACTTATGATTTGGAGAGGATTTAGCACGAGATCTCAGTTTAACCTCCAATACATGTCTAATACCGTGCTGCAGGCCGAACTAAGAAAGCAGTATCTTTCCAATTGTTAATTTGAGAAAACAAGCATTTTAGTTATTTTTACTGGGTACTTTTTCTTTAGCTGCAATGTGTTTCAGCCAAAATAAGGTTTTTCTTTGTATTTTAGTTCCCTTACTGGTTTTTAGTGTTGTAGGATAACATATATCATCATATTAAATCTAGAAAGTGAGTTAACTACAAATGGGTAAAAAATGGAGATACCGCTTTTTAGGTTAAGACAACAGCATACCTAGCTGGTCATCTAGTTGCTGAAAAGCCAACAGGTTTTTTGATTTATATGTTACATGTAGCTTTATCTCAAAAATATTTTTTCCTTGGAAATTTTAATTATTCCTTTTCATTCAGTATGTTTAGCATCTGGTGATATAAATGCGCTTTAATCCCTCTCTTTATCATAGTGTACAAACTTTCAAATACATAAATATGTGTAGATTTTTGTTGTGAAATTTTTATTTTCATCCTTTGCATTAGGTGATCTACAAGATCGAAATCGAAGCAAAGCCATAACAGCTGGAGTGGTAGGAGGAATACTGTTTTTTATTGCAGCAATTGTTTTATCTGTATGTGCTGTTAAAATATGTAATAAAAGGAAAAGAAGAAAAGCTGAGAAAGGTAATTTGTTTAAAAAATTAATAGTTGTGTGTAATTAAAAATTTATTAAATTGTCAACTTTTAACTGAAATAAATTTGATTTGAATGTTGAAATATCTATTAGAGGCATACCGAGTACTTGGTACTCGGCCAATTTGCCAAGTACTCGTTACTCCGCCAAATTTTAATCAGATACTCGGCCAATACCGAGTAGTTGTATAAAATGGAAAATTGTTGAGACAGATTTTACAATCAATAAAGAAGTGCAACTATATAATATACTGCAATCATATTCAGTTCAAATTTACAAGTCAAATTTAAATTTTGAGAACAATGATGTTTGTTATGCTTCAATGGAGTCAATCTTTTTTTTAATGTCCCTAAAGTTAATAAAACTAATTTATTAAAAATGGGGCAGTGTAAAAAGTATGAAATTTTTATGTTATGTTTGGTGGGCTAGAATTATAATGGATTGATATAATTTGTTTTAATTCCAACCAGGGTTGGCAAGTTTCTGCCGAGGTAGTTAAAACCACTGGTAGAAACCGGTTAAAACCAGCATGGCAAAAACCCCTTTCTGCCACATTTGTGGCAGAAACTGGCAAAAACTCAAAAAATAACATAAAAGAAATCTTTGATACCCAATAGGAATTTAGCACAGGAAAATAATGAAATGTTAGCCAAAGCACAATTTAATTACAATATCGTTAAAAACAAACATTATGTTTTTTGCACTCTGCAGCTGTCTCTAAGAAAAGGGGGATTGAAAATATAAATGATTTCTTAATTTAATATGAATAGAGGAGAAATAACAGAATACTCTTGCAGCAGAAGAACTAGATGGCAATGCCATCAAGGATCAAGCAAAGATTCATGAAACTTTCTTCAATTGTATATATTTTTTAAACTGGTCCACTATGTAGTAACTGGAGTGGTTTTAAAACTTGACTGGAAAAATAAGTTTTGGGAAATAGGGTCAATTTGTTTTGTAAAGATGTGATATTAGGTAGAAAATCGAGGTTGCTATTGGCAAGTATAATTCTGGCATTTTCTTCTTGAGTACATGATAATTTTAATCCCAAGCATTTTAGATGACGCGTATAAGCTAGCAAATGACAACCAGTAACTGCTTGTTCAAATCTGTAACTTCTTTTTCTTACGTGCTCATAAGATTCTCATCCTTTAGATTAATCCAAATGTTACGAGCATCAGCAGTTAAACAAATCTCTTTCTGATCAAACTAAATAAAGGGCAATGAGTTTTATTTTTTTACAATGATGAAATGAAATTACATTTTTTAGTTTGCTTAAATAAATATCATTTTGTAATTACTTGAATTGATAAAGATGCTTTTTTAATTTTTGCCAGTTTCTGCCGGTTTTTACCGGTTATAACTAGTTTCTGCCACTGGCAGGGCAGAAACCAGTTTCTGCCGGCAGAAAGCCAACCCTGATTCCAACATAATTAATCATGCGTTTTATTTATTTATTAATTTTTAATTTAAAAAAAAAAAAACGTTTTTATAAAATTTTTGACATAAACAAAATCTTTTAAATCATAATGTATGGTTAAATTTTAGCTAGAATTTTGTTTTAAAATCTATTATAAGCACATGGATGTCTATACTACTATTCCAATGAGTTCAAATTCATCACGTGTGTGTCGGTGGTTCTTCTTAAAACATAATTGTTACTCGGTCAAGTAGTGATTTTTTGTTTTTTAAATCTTTCAGTCTTCTGTTCAACGCCTCCATATAATGTTTGTATGCCATAGTACATATAATAATTTTGTACTGTTTATGTACCATTGCCATGATTGTTATCTTTTGATGCTCACTACGTTTGGGTATTTTGAATATTCAGTGGCTGCTTAAATGCTGAATGAGCTGTTCTGCATCCATCCAGTAAAGTTATACTGCAATGCCAAATGATGCAACGCCCCCAAGGCAATTCTATTATTAGATCATATTTCGGCAAGAATTGGAAAAATGAGAAATGTTTGCTAGTCTCATATGGTACACCCCCCCCCCCTCAAAAAAGAGATGTAATTGGAATGTTATTATACAGATTTTTTTTTTAATTGGGAGTCAAAAAATACCTGTAACCCCAAATTTTAATCCTTCTATTCTTTAATCGCAAATTTCCCTATTAACAAATTACCCCTCCAAAAATATCAAACACTGAAATTGAAAATCATTGCAAAAGCCTTGCATAAGTTATTCAAACATTTTATTTATTTACAAATAGCAGATGGCAACAACTGAAAATTTTAAGTCCTTGAGAGCTTTGCTTTGTTTTGCCGGAGCATTGCGTCCTTTTGACATTCGGTATCCAAAACAATTCTAGATAGATACTCTTTGATATATTTATGATATATACTTTATGACCTATTCTTGTACTTCCAAAATACACATAAAAAATTTCATAAAAATCGATCAAGCGGTTTCAGAGGAGTTCAAACACAAACACCATGTCATAAGTTTTTGACTTTTTCTTTTTTTTTTATTTCTTTTATTTGGCATCAAAAATACCTAATTCCTAAAATTTCACCCTCCTACCTCCACCATTCAATTTTTCAATCGCAAATCACCCAATTATCAAAATATTTCCACAAAAGAATCGAAGAGCAAAACTGAAAACCATTGTAAAAGAATTAATTTCAGTACGCATCAGCAGTGGAAACTCCATCTGTGCTTGAAAAACCAAAAATATTTTTAAATAAACTAAGAGAGGAATGTATAAGTTCCGAATATCTACAGAGCATCACAACACTGGGCTACACGCACCACCTGCTACAATACAAGCAAATAAACGGCAACTTATACCTAAAATTATGCTGGTTGTTTCGTCTATACCATTAAAAGCCAGATGGCTACAATGGTATACGCCCAAAATGTCGCGGAACAAAATGTCGTGGGCAAAATGTCGCCAGCCAGAAGTGGTGATATTTTGATAGTTGAAATGGTAAACCTAACTCCAGTACATGAACCCTAAACTCCAGTAGGTAACGTTCATTGTTGACCATTTTTTTTATTTCTTCATTCCCCTGAAATGACACGTTTTACCAGTAAAACAGTTAAGTTGCCGGATCGAGTTCAGTCTTGTCACAATAAAGCCTTTCCCTGCATGTTAAACATTACCAAAACATGTTGTCGAATTATCATGCCGTGGCACGAGTTTTATTGTTGAAATTCGCAGGTTACTTGATCATTGGCGATTATTTATATGAGAATAAAATGGAATATTTCCAGATTTCGTAGGTTTTTATCCACTTCCTGAGAAAATCAAGTATATTTGTCTAAAAGTTTCCTGAATGGTTACAAGTTGCACAAGTGCAGACTACTCACTGCTGTGAAAAAAGCTACCAGTTTAAAGGTTAACTGAGTGTATTTAATAAGTTTATCGGCTTTAGCTCAATTACGGCCCATCCATATTGACAAAGCTCCCAATAAGAGTGAATAAGTATCTGGATTCAGTAGCTTTGCAAGAACTGCAGGCAAGTTAGATTCGTGGTACTTGCCTGCAATTCTGTCTTAGCTTTGGTTATGTTTTCAATATTGCTTTAGGCGCTCTCTTGGAAAAGCAGGAAGGTGTCAAGCTATTATATTAAACTTACTAAAATTTTCTCTAAAGGTTCCAAAGACAAGAATGGCTTTAATCGGGGAAATTACTGAATTCTCTTCAGAAAGATGCCAGAATTTTTTCAGGAAGGTTACTGAGTTCTAGCAAAAAACATGCCTGTTACTTGCAAGATATGTTACTTGCAGATGTTGGACATATTAGTAGATCATTCTTTTCCAGAAGCGCGTCTGAATTGTTTTTACAGTGTTGGAAAAGGTATCAATCTGATTTTGGGGTGAAGGAGTTGGAATCGAAGGCTCCTAAATTCCCAGGGCAAGAGTCAGCCATTTTCCCTCTGACCTTGTAGCACTGATATATAAAATAGTCCTCTCTCTCTTTCAACATCTCTCTCTTTAGAGTGATATATTTAAATTTAGATTATTTTTCATCGTTTATTTAATTACACTGGCTCACGCAAACGATGACAAAAATCAACTTAGAACCGAAATAATGCCTGTTTTTGTTTAGTTTCACTTGCATACCACCTTTTTTTTTATGAATCCTTGCATTACTTCTTGAGATATAGCAGTCACATAAAACGAGGAAAATTATTCTGTGCGCCATCCTTTTGGGATGATTGAAGCCGAAAATAAAAATCAACTTGCCATTTAAGATATACCTGTAGACCAAATTATGTCTGAATCCTTGTATTACTTCTTGAGATATATCAGTCACAAATAATGAAAAAGAAAGAGAAAAAACATTCGATTGCTCCACTTTCTGGTGTTATTGGCTCCGACATCTGTCCACCTGCAACAACCTAACATTTTATTTGATTCTAGGCATCATTTCTTGAGAAATGTCAGTCACGCATATCGATGAAAACGTTCAGTTGCTCCACTATCTTGAACCAATTAGTGCAAAAAACCACTCAGTCCTAAATCATATGGGTTTTCCTGGGCATCGTTCGAATTCTTACTGCAGGTTTTTAGGTAGAATGTCCGCAAAAAATCGGAAAGTTCTAAACAATACAGCAAACATCTGAACTGATCGCCATCGGAACTTTTTACAGTTGGTAGATAGCGAGTCATAAGAAATAAGATAACCTAAAAAATGAAAAGTGCGGTTGCTTGTATTCAATATTTATTTGCTGAAAAACAGCTAAGAGTTACGAAACAAAATGGGAGAAAGTTTTTCAAATTTAACAAGAAACTCATTTCTGTCAGTCCCATTTTTAACGGAGACATTCATTTAAGGCACCTACCATTTGTCCCAAACTTGATGTTTAACAGCATTGTTGTACATTTCGTTTTTCTTACTGACTGAATGAGCGAATTTTGAACCGGTGACCTCCTAGACTGCAACATTTTGAACCAGTGACATTTTGAACTGGCGACATTTTGGACTGGTGACATTTTGGACTGGCGACATTTTGGACTGGCGACATTTTGGACTGGCGGCATTTTGGCCGCGACATTTTGACCCCAAACTGGCTACAATAATGGTACCCCACGGACGCATTACCAGTGCATGCAAGAAATAAACATTATCTTACCTAATTTTCCGAGTAGATAAATCAAATCCAGGCCCACATAAAAAAAATGTCCCTTCCAGTTGTCAAAAAATAACGCAAAAGACAAAGAGAGAAAAAAATAAATTATTCCAATCCAAAATCAAGTCCCAGTGAGTGCCAGTCATCCGAATAAATGGTCCAAGTATTGCATCCATAAACGCAACCAACGTGCGTGGTTTCTCTCGGTTATATCACAGCCTTGAGCATAAAGACGGTTACAGTAAAGCATAGTGTTGATTAAAGGTAATATTTGAAAAAATATTTGTGATTAAATCATAAAATGAATAATTTCAGTCTCATTCACTCTGAATTGTTATTTCTCTGATCGCAGCATCATCTGTTTTGCCTAAAAATAAAGCACCAAATCCTGAAAATAATATGAAATGAGCAGCAAAAAAAGACATGTTTTGAAATTGCTTGAAGTTTTGTGAATTAACAAATTGCACAAATGGTTTTATTGTTTTAAATAATCTTGCAACAATGCACCTATCGCTATTATAAGTGAAAATATTGATAGCAATGAAAAAATAAGATTTGTAAATGAATATTTGTGTTACCTTCTAAAATTGCTTGTCTAAAATTTATGGTGCGTTTACCTGACAACAAAAATACTTGACCTGAAAACAAAATGAAATGAAGTCATTTCATTTCGTTATTTGCTTGTGTCAAAGGTTATATAGTTTTTGTTCTAAAAGGGGTTAAGTCGTGTTTTCTTTTATTTTTAAATCACTATAGTGACAGGACTTTTCTACTATATTTAATGTTATTATCATCCATAGATTGCTGTGAAAAATTATCTTTACCTTAAATTCAATAACATATATTACATAACAAAACATTCATTTAACTTCATTTGGAAACAAGTTCTTCAATTATAGAGGCATGATTACATTTTATTGTTGAAATAATACAATATTTTTAATCTCTACTAAAGAAGTTTGAATAAAATGTGTTCTTCATTTTACTCAGTATTTCTGCTCTTGCGAGTATTCTTGAAGCTTAGTTTATATATTTTAAGAAATTGCATTGCTAATTCACACTTCGAGGAGCAGAAATGAACATGAACAGGAAAATAAAATTGGATATTACTTAGCACTTGCACCTGTACCAAACTACAAAAAAAAAGAAGAAAAAACAGCTGGAAAAGAGAGAAAAAGCTGATGGCATAAATGGCATAAGCTTTAGGGAAAAAAAATAGGTAGCAAAAGCAGCATTTTTATTTTTCAGTTTGATGGGGGAAAACTCCAAAAGCCCTTATTTTGCAGTCTACCTTGTAGTGACTATATTAATCAGTTAATCTACAGATCACCTAAGCTATGTGCACAGAATTGGATTTTCAGCTTTAATAGTAACATGAGTTGTAAAATTCCTAATAAACCTGAATAAATATTTATTTTCTGATGTAAATTCCTTTTGGACTTTTTTTTTGATTGAGAGTCATTCAACAGAATTATTTTTTATTAAAAAAGGCAGAGTTTCAGTGTTTCAACTTTGGATGCTTTCCTTTCATTTGGATGAATTGAGGCATGAAATTTTGTGCCTTGTGTCCATGACTTAGAAAAACTGTGTATGAAAAATTTGTGTGGATGACTGTTTGTAGGTGAATGAAATCATGTTCCCTTTTACCCCAGAAATTATGGGGTAATGGAAACAGCACAGTTATTTCCCCATGAGATTGAAGTAGAAAGATAATCACACTATACAGAATTAGCTTAAAAGCTGAAGAAGTGCTACACCAGCAATACTCTTCTGTAGCCCATAGGTGCTGTGGTATTTAAAAAGAAAAATCGCACAAAAAATTAAATTACAGTAAAACCCCTCCTTATGGACACCCCTCTTATGCGGACAATTTTAAATTCCCCAAGTCCAAGGCAAGTTACATTATTAAACCCCTGTCCTGCAGACACCCCTCTATTAAGGACAAAAAATTTGTCCCGTTAGTGTTCGCATTAGAGGAGTTTTACTGTATAGGCTGAATTTGTAAAAACACACACACACACACACACACACACACAAAAGTATATTTCATAATGAAATTTAATCTTCCAACAAATAGGAAGAGTGGAAAACTTAGTTGTTTTTATTTACACTAGAGTTCAGTATTTGTGGAGTAAACACCTCAATTGCTAGTCAAACATAGCTGAGAAGTTTGATGATGTCTACATAATTGCTTGGAAAAGGATGGAACTCTTGGAATCTCTTCTATATGTTATATAGTCGTCACTCACAAACAGTTAAGTTAACAAAAATTACCATGGTTGTGGTAGTAGAGTTTTTTTCCATTTTCTCCATGTTTCCTTTTACACCAGCTTACCCTACCTATTTTCAAACCAAAATTTTATGCTCAAAACATTATAAATTAAAATTATATTAATGCATTTGTAGTTAAATGCCTTAATGTTTCTCACATGAATTTTATCTTCAAATAGCATACATGATGGTAACATGTCCAATAGCAGACGCAAGAAATGGAGGTCATTCACATGGTGGTAGTCCTGTTCCCCTTAAAAAGTGAGAGCATTTCACTTTTTACATTTTTTTCTGCATTTTAATGTTAATTACTTAAACTTCGTATTTTAACTTAAAGATAAAATTTTACTCATGTACACGATGCAGTTCTAACTTTTTTCAAAAAAGATATTATAATAATTATAATAGTGTCATTATTTTATAGTAAATACACATTTTATATAGATAATTATATAATGTGTGCTAAGTGCAAAAGTCGTATCTGCACATTTTGTGAAAATTCAGTTACGGTGATGTGGCGGTTCTTTGTCCCACGTTTCACCTTAACACAATGTTTTCTGATCATTTGTCAATGAGAAATCTTTTTTAAAAAATTCTGAACAAGTTGCAGCTGAATCAAATGCATAGAGGCACAAAACTTTAAACGGCAATTACTCATTTTGAACACAGCTGCAAATAGAACTTTTGTGCTTAGCATGGCAGTAATTTTCTCGTGCTTTTTTATTTTTTGAAAAGGATAGGTTTTTGCATCCAATTTTAAATTCGTTATTTTTGCTATTTAATCTGGCCCATAATGCAATCCACAATAAGCAGTCGCTGTTATCATTTTTTATTTCACTCAAATGTTGATAACATTTATATATTTTGCTAACATATAAAAATTTTGTGTAAGTGTGTAAACAGATGCAGGATGAGATTCTTTTTTCAGTTAAAAATGCTTAGTTTCTGTTTTGAAGCACATCTCTATTCAGAGCACCTAAAGTGTGAATACCGAAGTCCACACTTTTAAGAAACAAAGCCTGCTTAATTTTTTAGTTATTTATTTTTGGATTTACAAATTTTTAACTTAAATTTTTTCCTTCCAACCAACTGGATCCCATGTCATCAAAGGAGAAAAAAAGGTGATCCGATTTTACATTTTTTCTCTGTAAAACTTGGTGTAGCCTTTTATTGTCCTGTCTCTTGTGCATATAGTAAATGCTATATTAATAATATAGGTTTTCTGGATTGCTTTGGAACAAAATGAGTTATTGTGTTTTTGATGTTGTTGTTATAAAGTTTTGTTTTGTTTATCTAATGATTTTTATTCAAGATTTATTTTGCGTATGATGTCTCTTAAATTGTTGGTTTTCAACAACTTTACTATTCGGTATAGGTGTTGTGATCATAATCTAGTTGAAAAGCAATATTGTACAGATTCAGTGTTAAGTCTTGCACTGATAAAGAGAAATCATTGGAAAAAAGCTGCTTCATATTTAAATATAATTATTTTTTAATCTTATTATTTTGATCTTTATCCTTTTTTATGATGTTACTACATTTCTATATGTACACCTTTCCCAATTTTGAAAAAAATGAGGGGATTTCAGTGGCGCCGACTCCATGGGGCCTGAGGGGCCCCGAGCCCCCTCAAAAATATTTTTGAGGGGGCAGAGCCCCCCCTCCCCCCCCCCCCCCCCCCCCCCCCCCCCCCAATAAATCAAGAAAATTATTTGGTTATATTATGCTTTCTAAACTCATAAATTTATCTTTTATTTTCTTTGTTTGTAGATAGCTTACCTTGTGAAATACATTCAGTAATGAGTTAAAACAAATAATTATTGTGGTAGTAAGCAGGTTAACTGAAAACGAGTGGTGTGAATAATGATAGTGTAACGGTGCTGCAAGCACACTTAGAATTTGTCCCAGTGCGCGAACTTACGTGCTGCTGATCTGGAAAAAATATACGAGGGTCTCATTTGTATATCAAATGGAAGGCGTGATAGTTTTGAATACTTTTGGGTATTGTGTTTAAAAGAAAAACCTTCACAAAATGAACAAATTCAACATCCTTCACTTCCTCAGAATCGACGTATACCAAAGAAGTATGAAAACAACGAAGCCAGCTCACTGCACACTTTCAAAATCCCAAAGTACTACAAGACAATACATTGATGAGGTTTGTGAAATCGTGCAATCTAGCATTATTGGGCGGTTTACATCAACTCGACTCACACAGGTCATTGCAGTTGAACAAGAGTGCTTGCTTTTATTAAATAGAGGTGAAACAAATTTTGGAAAATAAACTGTTTTTCAAAAATGACCTAGACATTGAGAGATTGCGTTTACATTTGAATATGTTAGCAAATATCACTAATGAAAAAAAAACTGGTCTTAAAAACATGCGTAAATTAAATTACTTTTTTACAAAAATACTGTGCATGTTTATTTATATTTTCCTTTTTTCAAAGCCAAAAAATATATGTCAGGCTTGTCGAGTTTTCCGGGTTCTAATGTTCATTATATAACTTTAAAAAACTTTAAAACTCACTATTTTTCATCTCAAATTTAGAAAATTTCCCGGGTCAGCCCCGGTTTGACCCCCCCCCCCCTCACAATATTTTTTTTAAGTTTGCGTCTCTGGGAGTGCCCTTCCATGCAAGTCAAGTGCCCTACCTTTTTCAATGCCTAGCTATGGCACTGCACGGCTCTTCGTAAAAAAGAACAAAAAATTGTCTCTTACTAAGACAAGTGAAATGATCTAGTTAAACCAGAAAATTTGAATACCAATTTTTAGATTGTTTTACTTTGGAAACGCCATGTCACATTTGTTTGTTTAAATTATACACACCAGAAAATATGTAAATTGGCATTTTCAATGTACAAATATCTGACCTTTATTGGGGGGGGGATTTCCGTGGGAGTACATGACCCCTTAAGCCCCCGGTATTGTCTAACCCCCTCAAGAATTTTTGCAAGTCGGCGCCCCTGGGGGATTTTCAGCTTTATCCAGGAACCAGTGCAGCCAGAATTAAACTTCTGCCGGGGGGGGGGGGTAAAACTAAGGATGGGAACAGTCCGGGAGAAATATTAAAAAATTGGGGGGCAATGAAAAAAAAAGGACTTTTTTTTTCCCTTCTGGAGGGGTTTTTATTCTCAAGAAAAATTGAAAATTACAATTTTTTAGACAAAAAATAATGCATTCAGAAATTTACAAACCAATCCTTTGTTTGTTTGAAAAGTTTTTTTATGTTCAGTATTCTAACATGAAAACACTAATTTTGATGATGCAACACGATGTAGAATAATTTAATTTCCCTCAACACGAAAGTCTTAGTTGCATCTTTTCTCATTAAAATTGTTATGTATACACAGAACAGAATTGGATACCAATGTTATTAATTGGTGGAAATTAAGTATGCATTACAATGTATTTTTACTTAATGGGTGTGTATACATATGTAGGCACATACATAAATGTTACAACTCAAAAATGAAAAAAAACAACTTTTTTTTATATTCTCACAATTTACAAAGAAAGAAAAATGTAAAAAATAATTTCTGTCAAAAAAAAAAAAACTCATTCAACTACTATTTAAAATACATCACATTTTAGTCAAAACAAGTTTTCAATCTTTGATGTCAGTGCCACCCATATGCGTTTAGCAAATAGTGGAGACCAAGTGGCAACCAGTGGAGAAAAAAACCTTATTAAAATTTTAGGATCAAATTTAAAAAAAGAATTGTGTATGAATTTTAAAGTTTTTTCTGTTTTTAATTTTCTTTATCAGTGCAAAATTTCATAAACACCCTATACTTTTCTTAGTGTTTCAAAACATACATATATACATTGTGTCAGTTCATGCTCTATAAATAAGAAAATAAACAATTCTTAAATATTTTCAAACTTGTATGAGAAGAGATTATTTCATTTCACATAGACAACTTTCCCAAGAATCAATTAAGCTTTAGTGTTGTTATTTAGTCGTCATATGTAATCATTAAATCTTTGATTTCAATGTTACAACAACTTGGGCAAAATAATATTATTTCAAAAAATGCTTATAGCTTTCATACAATTTCAAAGCTTTGAACAAAATATGTAAAATAAGGTATGGTTTATCAAAACTGATTTAGCCATGAGAAAAAAATTATTGAATTTATTAAAAATGTAAAATTCTGCATCACTTAAGGAATAATCTTGAAAGCTCATTGAATATTATTTTGTCAAGTATGATACAATATTGCATTCTAGTTTTTTATGGCAATTTATTGATGTTATATTGGGATAGTTACAGAGAATCAATTTTTGATACTCATTCAAAAATTTAGTATGAGTTTTATGATTTACTTGACTTTTATATTGATCAAAGCAACTATTGTGTTATTCTTTTATTGGTATGAAAATTATTATGTAAGCCTCATTCCATAAATTATTCTTACTCCAGAAAAACAAGCTATTATTATTTCAAAAGAAGATAAGTATAATTTTTAAATTAATCCAAAAAGAATTGCAAATAGCTGCATTCTTACATTAACATTTTTGCATTCAAAACATTGAATCAAGGTATTTCTTCTGTCAGCTGTATAATACTGGTTATTCCCAGTAAATAAATTCAACAGCACTTGCTTAAACCATGGCATGATTTTTTTAGAATACGAACTCTTTTTAAAGCATTTTGTTTCACCCAATTTAATATTACAAGAACACTTTTCAATTAATAATTAGGTACATTTTCAATTTCACCAAACTTGCGATATTTTTCAGTACCCTACTCTGACTTAATCTAATAACTTAGTAGGTTAATTTTTGTAAACAGAACAAAGTTTCCATTGAGAGTTTGCCATAATCTTGCTTTTAAATATATCTTGTTAATTACTTTACTTCTACTTTCCTTGCTAATAACATGAAAGTTTTCATGTGCTTAATCTGACAGCCATATTGAATCTTTAGTGTTACAAGGGATATTTTTTTATTATGTCATATGCAGTACTGTAGTTAAGGGGATTGAGCAAGTACACTGTCCCCCGAAATATTTTGTTTCAAACCACCTCACATTTCATGTGTTCCCCCAAATGCAAGGTGAGTTCCCCCAAATATTTTTTCCCACACTACAGCACTGGTATACACATTGTTTTTTCTGCCATTTTATACTGGAAGAGTGTAATGAAAAAAAAAACAGAATTTTGAGAGAAATTGCAAAATATATTTCATTATGCTGTTTTTAAAGTCTTTTCTTTTGCTTCGTTATATTTTGATAAATGTTGCAAGCAGTTTCCTGTTGTGAACCTCTCAAGATTAGAATATATGCAGGACAAGTTGTTCAAGCCTTTATGTAAAAAAACACTTCACAATCATGTTAAATGTAACAGTTTTCAAGGTGGCGACAGATCAGGGAAATCAGGGAGATCAGGGAAAAGTCAGGGAACTTTATTAATCAGGGAAAAATCAGGGAAATATCAGTTAATTTCAAAAAAATAGCAAACTAGTATGTTGTGGCCATCACGAAACTTTCTTCTATATTTTTCTTTTTCTTTTTTTTCCTGATCCCTCCCCATGCTTGACGAGGAAGCAATATTCCCAACAAAAACAAAATTACACATGCAAAAACTTGACCCAATGTCTGAATTATTGCAAAAGCAAAGCAAAGAGCGAAAATTGAAAGTTATTTTAAAAGCCTTGCTTGAATGAATTACAAATATTTTATTTGTTAACAAACATAAGATGGCAACAGTTAAAAATTTTAAATCATTGAGATAATATTTCCTATCATTTCCATACAATTAAAATCACGAGAAATACGCAGACGACAATCTATTACGATTTATCTTTCTTATTGTTGCATTAATAAAAATATTTTTATTCGCAAAAAAAAAAAAAAACATTACCTCTTGGAGCGATCGGCGTCAAAATAGAACCAAAGCCTGTTTACATATGGATTCACATATATTCCAAATTTCAACCAGAACGTAGCATTACTTCTTGAGATAGGGCACTCAAAATGGAAAAAAAGAACGGGTGATTGCGCTACCCCCTTTTTAGCTGTTGACACAAAAATAAAATCAGTTCTTATACCCACTAAGGGCTACTTGCCGATAAATTTTTCTTTCATTCCGTTCATTATTTCTTGAGATACAGCAGTCACAATTGACGACAAAAAATGTTCTATAGCTCAACCCCCGTTTGAGTTATTGACACCAAAATTGAATCAGCACCTGTTCCTGTTAATACCAACATATGGACCAAATTTTGTTTGATTCCGCCAGCAACTTCCTGAGGAATAGCAAGCACGCGTAACTCGAAAAACGTCCCATTGCTCCACCCCCCTTGGAGGAATTCGCGCCAAAAACTAATGGGCACAAGTTCACATAGGGGCACATATGTGTACTAAATTTCGTTCGATTTCATGTGGTAGTTTTTTGTTGTAGAGCGGCCACAAAAAACTGGTCACACACAGACGTGACACACATACATACACACACACACATACATACACACACACACACAGACAGACAGACATTTTCCAAAAATGGTCGAAATGGTCTCAGCACACCTCAAAACGTTCGAATCCTTCGAAATTCGAAAATTTGCACGAATCCAATACTTTTTTCTATATATTAGATATAGAAGAAAGTAAAAATCAGGGAAAATTGTTTTTATGAAGTTTTTTTTTTTTTTTTTTTGCTTTTCAAAATTAAGTATCCTTATTCCCTACGCATTTTTGGCCAATTATCTGTTCAAAGAAAAAGTAAAATTAATGAGGTGCGATTATACACTGCCGCATATTTGTACATCTTTTTTCCTCGACGTCAAAGTATTGAATCTTACTTATTAACCACAGGATGAACTTCCTAAGGTTGCTTATGCGTCTGTTAGGTTGTTTATTTCACCTAGCTTGAAATTTCCTTTCACGCTTTTAATGCGAGGTAAAATAAACAACCATACAGGCAAAGAGGAAGCCTTCATTAATGCCTTAGCTCCTTTGCCTTTATTCCATTGACTCGAAGTGATTAGCGTACTGTAATCACGATTTCAAGAAGAAATCTTTGGTTTTTGAATTAATACTGATAAAAGCTTAAAAATTATTACTTCTTCATTTTTTAAATTTAATTGCTAAAAGTAAACTTTCAATCAAAAAAACTTTGTTTTTTACCGTTATACTATTTGCTGCTCGCTATACTATTGCTATTACTCGCCGCTGATTATAAGGATTTTCTTTTTTTCAGACTTAAATGATTCTTTTATTTTACAACCAAGTTGTATTCTTCTTTTATATATTTTAAAATTAACTAATTAATTTTTTTTTTCTGTTTTTTTTTTTTTCTTGCATTTCAAAGTTGTTTGATACAAAAGCAATCCAAGATTTTTTTCGTTACATACTTAAATCATTTGAAATAGAGTTAACTTGTATACTTAAGTAAATATCTTTATTTTTTATTGTTAAAATGCTGTATTCATTCATTGAAACCTATGTTCTTGATTAGAGAAAAGCTCCCTATGAATGGATGTCAAAAGGTTTCATCTGTTTTGCATAAATATGTCAATTCGTTATATAAGAATAACTACATTACTTCTATTCTTTCACTATTATTTGTTATTCTTGCAACAATTATTATACTGTTTGAAAATTTAGTTCAAAATAATTTCAAATACTTTTCAGTTCTACCATAAATACACATACGTTTTTAAGAGTGAGTTTAATAGTTTCTTAAAATTCTTATGCTAAGTGGTTTCTGGAAGCAAAGTATCTTTCCATTGTAGAAAAATTTAATATACTGTTTTGTCGTTTTCTTCCCCCCAAAAAATCGACTTGATATTTTTTTTTTTTTTTTTTTTTTGCCATTTTGTTGAAAAAGTAGCATTTTTTAAAAATATATCTTTAGTTCATCAACTTTACACAACTTAAAACGTTTAAATTACTGTATTTTATACAAACATACAATGGATTTCAAGTAGAGCAAAGAAAGGAAACCATTACTCTTGGTAACGTAAATCAGGGAAATTTGGTGAACTTAATCAGGGAAATCAGGGAAAAGTCAGGGAACTTTTTTTCACATTTCCTGTCGCCACCCTGGTTTTCTCATAATAGATGAGTTGGATCTTAGCTAACACTCATAATAGCAAGGTATTGTTTTATGGCACAGGGACCAGTAAAAAATCAATTTCATTCTTAATCCTATTTCTATAATGACTTAAGCGTTCTAATATTATCCCTAATGCTTGGGGATAGGCTCTGATTAAATGAATGGGCTTGAATTCCCCCTTCTGAGTTACTCCAGTTACAGTACAGTTTCTCTTAAAAAATATCAACAACAGTACTTACAATAAGATTTTTTTTTAATCCCAAGTATAGGCTCTGAGCTTATAAAAAGAGTGTCAGAACCTTTGCTTGCAAGGTGATCAGCTATTTCATTCCTTTGACACCCATGCTCAAAGGTACTTTGAAGAGAATGACCTTATTAAGATTTAAAAGCTACTACAAATAATAGTTCATATAACGGCTATAAGAATCTTTAGATCTGATGAAAGTAAAATTTTATGTGACTGTTTGAAATAGTTGTATAATTAATGTGTGGTAAGGTATAAAATTTACAACAGTTTGTTAATAAAATACGATTTCAAGCAAATAGAAAACTTTTAAAATCTATATGAACAATTTATGGAAGTTTCAAACAAGTAGCAACTTTTAAAATGCACAAATGGCAATTAGAATAGCAAACATAGTTTTGAAATTACAAGAACCCCTTTTTCTAATGCCAAAAAGAAACTTGACGAGGAAGCAATATTCCTAACAGAAACAAAATTACACATGCAAAAACTTGACGACCATCCCAATGTCTGAATTATTGTAAAAACAAAACTAAGAGCGAAAATTGAAAGTTACTTTAAAAGCCTTACTTGAATTAATTACAAATATTTTATTTATTAACAAACATAAGATGGCAACAGTTAAAAATTTTAAATCATTGAGATAATATTTCCGATCATTTCCATACAATTAAAATCACGAGAAATACGCAGACGACAATCTATTACGATTTATCTTTCTTATTGTTGCATTAATAAAACTATTTTTATTCGCAAAAAAAAAAAAAAAAAAATCAACACCTCTTGGAGCGATTGGAGTCAAAATTGAACCAAAGCCTGTTTACGTATGGATTCACATATATTCCAAATTTCAACCAGAACGTAGCATTACTTCTTGAGATAGGGCACTCACAATGGAAAAAAAGAACGGGCGATTGCGCTACCCCCCCCTTTTTAGCTGTTGACACCAAAATAAAATCAGCTCTTATACCCACTAAGGGCTACTTGTCAAAAAAATTTTGTTTGATTCCGTTCGTTATTTCTTGAGATACAGCAGTCACAATTGACGACAAAAAACGTTCTATAGCTCAACCCCCCTTTGAGTTATTGACACCAAAATTGAATCAGCACCTGCTCCTGTTAATGGCAACATATGGACCAAATTTTGTTTGATTCCGCCAGTTACTTCCTGAGGAATAGCAAGCACGCGTAACTCAAAAAACGTCCCATTGCTTCACCCCCCTTGGAGGAATTCGCGCCAAAAACTAATGGGCACAAGTTCACATAGGGGCACATATGTGTACCAAATTTCGTTCGATTTCATGCGGTGGTTTTTGCTGTAGAGCGGCCACAAAAAACTGGTCACACACAGACGTGACACACATACATACACACATACATACATACACACATACATACACACACACACACAGACAGACAGACATTTTCCAAAAATAGTCGAAATGAACTCAGCACACCTCAAAACGTTCGAATCCGTCAAAATTCGAAATTCGAAAATTTGCACGAATCCAATACTTTTTTCTATATATTAGATATAGAAGAAAGTAAAAAGAAAGCTTAAAAGTCAAAGTACACTGGTATGCAAAAGTTTAGCATAATTGATAATGATATAAATGTTTTACAAAATCCAAGTCTGAATGGTGGTAAACGTGGAATACAAGTGTAATACGGTTATAACACAGGAAAATAATGTAAAATAAAGATAAGTCGTATTAAGCAAAGAAATGAAAATAAAAAGTTAATGTGGCACTTTAATAAAATGTAGCTGCCTCTGTAAGCCATACATGCAGCATAGAGATTTTCCATATTTGCTATAAGATTGTGAGTGATTCGAGGCTTTAGAGCGTTTCAAGTACAGTTGAACTGGCTTATAACAATCCCTGATTTAACGAGAACCTGGATTTAGTGAGGAAGTCAGAAGTATGTGGTTGGTACAATGTTAAGTCTATGGGAGCATAACTCGCTTAGCTCAGCTTAGTCATTTTTAGTAAATTTTCTTTAACTTTCCAAAGTTAACCAAAGTTAGTGAAAAATCATAAATCCTGAGAACAAGTGATGACAGCACTTTTTTTAATTTTTGGAGTAGAGAAATATTTAAAAACTACTTATGTGCGTTTATGTATGTTTCTCAAAAACAGTCATAAGAAAGAGACATTTAAAGCAAAGTAACCAACTTCTTTGGAACTGTACAGTGATTAAAAAGAAGGAAAAAAAAGCAACTACAATGAATCTTTGATTTTTTTTTTGCGAACTCGTTTCTTACGTACACTCTGTTATAACGAGCAAATATGGCAGTCCCTTTGCTCTCATTGTGAGTGAGTTCACAAGAGTATTGTGGAGAATATGTTGAAGTTCTGGAACATAGTGTGGTGGAAAGAAAGTGTTGCGATTTGTCTCCCAAGCATATCCCTTTGCATGTTCAATGGGATTTAGATCAGGTGAGTGAAGAGGCTATTTGCATGCACACTAGATGTCTTCCGTTTGAAGGAGACCACAAGTTGACAAGGCGTGTTATCATTAATGAATATGAATCTAAGTACCTACATCACCTTGAAACGAACAAAAGGCCCAAGTACTTTGTCTCCGTACTTTGTATCAGCAACAGACCTTAGCTGAACGATGTGGAGGTCTGTGTGGCCATTAGGCATAATACCTGCCTACACCATGACCTCCCTAGCAAATTGATGCCATTTCATGGGTAGTGAAGACTTGTTTAATATTCCTCTCTTGATTATTTTTGGCGGGAATATTTGTTCAGACAAAAGTGGGACTCATCACTTAACATCACATTGCACCACTGTATTAAACTCAACTTCTGGTGGTAAAGACTCTTGTTTAAACAGCGTGTTTATGTGCAAACATAAGTGGAATGCTATTTACTGGTCGTCTGGCGCACAAGGCAACATTATTGAGTCTCCTGTTACCAGTTTGTCTCAAAATTTTTTTGAAGTTTTACTTTGGCTCAAATTGATGATGTAGATCACCATAAATTAATTTGTTTTTCCCGCTAGAATGAGCTGGAAACCTCAAAAAGTCATCACATTTCATAATCCAACTTTAGTAGCACCCTGTATAGAGCAGTTTAGGGATAAATTCTGTGTGACATCTTTATAATAGATTGCTTATTCAGTGTCCCTCCCCTTTTTTGTGGATTTGCACGTTTTGACCAAAACTTAAAGCTGATGGATTAAGATCCCCAATTTTCCAAATTGTTAAAATATTCCTACTTTTGAAAATACCAGAATATTGTTGTGACAATTACGTGAGCATTCATACGTTATATCCAAGAGTTTGTAAGATGTATATCGAAGAAAGTTTCATAATGACCTAACACACTAGTTGAGTCATGGGTGCCCATTCCCTCCTCCCCCCAATACCACAAAGCTCCCCCTAAAATTGGAAGTCACCCTCCCAAAAAAACTGAAAAATACTCCTAAAAACTCCTCTCCCCCCAAAAAATTCAATGGTGCAGTCTGCGAAATGATCCCCCCCCCCACCCCCAGATGGGCACCCCTGGTTGAGTCATATTTTGGCAGTATGGTTACACTGTTCAGTTAGGCTCTAATTATATGTAATCTTAAAAGTTAGCATTTCTACTACCAGCAGTGCCCACCTGGGGGAGTCATGACACAGACTGTGCCATTGAAATTTTTAGGGGGGGGGCTTGTTTTGAGGGGTACTTTTCCCTTTTTTGGGCGGGAAATCTTGCTTTGGGGGTCTTCACAGTATTTAGAATGGGTGCGCCCTTGCTCTTAGGGAGGTGAGCACCTCTGCTACTGCAATAATTCTTGTATCAATTCAATTGATTCTATTGATGTATCAGGAATATTTCTCATATAGGGTAATGACCTCAGTAATTGGCACTTTAAGAGTTTGTCCTTTAACTTACCTCTATTTTATTACTTAGGAAAAAAATAATCACTTGCAAATATTTTTGTATTAAAGAATGCACATCTGTGCATCTATTTAGTAGTTCACTAAAATGAAAAGTATTTGAATTAATATTTTTATAAAAGTTACCAAAATCACCAGTAATTGACACCTGATACCCCAGTATATGACACTTTGTGATCCAGTAATTGGCACATGTTAATAGAACTGGAAAATCACTTCATTTTTCACTTTTAGATTACATACAAATTTTATCATCATAAGAAACATAATTAATGTTAATTTAAAGTAGGTAATTTTACATAAATTAATGTTAAATCACACATCTTGAGGTTGACAAAGGGTTTTAGAGAAATAAACTTAAATTTGGGGTGTAGCATGAAAAAAAAAATGAGATTATTGTTGTTTCATTAGTCGGTATACAGTTTCAATTTTACGAATTATAGCTATTTCCACAGAAAAAGGAACATGAGGAACATTGACCCGATGATTCTAAGGAACCATAAAAAATGGACCGATTCTCTAACGTCGCAATATCTGACTGATGGCCAAACATATTTGCTTTTTATTGTTTCTCTTAAAAATTAAACAGTATATACTGAGGGTTTCAAATCAATAGTAGAACCCATACAATATACAGTGAAGCACGTTTATACGTTTCTCTTTTATACGTTTTTATCAATTACATGTTTTTTAAATTGGTCCCTGCAGAGTCTAATGCACATTAACGTACACCTATTATACGTTTTTTCATTTATACGCTTTTTTCATACGGTCCCTTCAAAAACGTATAACCGGTGCTTCACTGTAGTTGCTGCAGAAGCATCAGAAATCAAACTAGTGAGACATTACACAACACATTAATGTTTATAGACACATGTGCCAATTACTGGAGACTAGCAAAACTGAAGCACCACTAAATGGCATCCATCATGATTTCAAAAATCCAAAAAGGGACAAAAATATATTTTTACCCACTCAAAGTAACACCTTTCAACTAAACAAAACTTTTGACAACGAAAGTTTAAAATATATTTTAAGCCAGATTTTAATGGATTGATGCGCATGCTTCCCTTAAGCAACAAAAATGGCGGATTTGACACAAGCCACAATTGTTTCTCTTTCCTATGCACTGCTACCATTTAGTAACATGAATTGAAGTTATAATCTTTAAAGTAGATGTACATTCAGTTGGTATATAGCCTTTTACTTTTAAAAGATTGGGTATGAATCTTATTTTAGGACATTTTTGTTAGAAGTGCCAATCACTAGTGACCCGCCAATTACTGGGGTTGTTACCCTACTCCTTTTGCTTGCCTTTAATTGTGCAGTTTACAATCATTCTTTTGGACATAAAAGTTTTTATCAGAAGAAATCTTTTTATGTATAACTACATGATAATTCTTAACATTCCATGCTCTTGATTAACATTTACAGTCTTCACTTCTGTGTTTCGACCTTTTCTCTAATTGCCTTATAATACAATTAAAGCCTGTCTTAATGCCTGAACTTTAATACTAAAAAGATTTAATCTATTATAGTCCAGATTATCTTTAATTAAAAACATTCTTACCCCTTTTAGGTAATTTACTTGTCTAAAATGCTTCATCCTGTTACTTTAATAAAATCAAACTGAGACTTGGTTTTTCGTTCTCATATTTTCAATTATTAGTGCATAAATTCTTCAATTGAGATATTAAATTTATTTTATTCTTAAAATGCAATCACTCGACTGCAGAACTTTGGTTTGTATTAGTTTGGTGTAAGTTCTACACAAATGATAATGTGTGCATTCTCTTGCAGATTATAATTTTCAAATTCAACGTATTTTTTCCCCTTAATTTCAAAACAGAATTAACAGTAAAAAGCCTTTTTTTTTCCAAAATACTTTTCTGAGACTTCTACAGCTTTTGTATCATTAACTTTTAAAAAAAAATCAAGTACAATGTTTTTTTTTTGCTTAGTACTTAAACTCTAAATCAGATTTACCCCTGCTGACATGAGTGGTAACTTGCAATACTTTGTTGTTTATCAAGGTTGGAGATAGGAATGGTCGGATCAAAACCAGAACGTTTTTTGTTTTTTTTTTTTTTTTTTTGAAGGTGGGAGGGTATTCCTAAAGAATTTTGAAATTTCAAGTAAAAAATTGTCTATTCAGGAATTTATAATACTGACTATCCAAAGTTTTTTTTTTAATGTTAAGTAACCCTAACTTTGGTAATGTTAGTTGTAAGCCACCTCAATATATCCGGAAATTTTACATCTCTCATCAAGTTTATAGCTAAGTAACTAGCACATTTTCTAACAGTCATACAAATAAAAATATCTAAAACATATTGTGTGTCATCAATAATTCAAAATTGTGTTTTATTAATTGACTTAAAAGTAGCATTTTTAAGGGATAAATGTGAACTGTATGAATAATGAAAATTATATGAATTGTTTTGAAAGATTAAAATGCGTTAATGGTTTACAATTGTTGCATATGCAAAGGAGAATGATCTTTTTCAATTGGATTGTACAATGGAATTATAAGGATTGTCGTTAACTGACTTATGAGTAGAACATTTTTAAAATGTTTTAGAAATGACCCCTTTGTGCATCATTCATGCATCAAATGTTCTTAGAATTTAATAATGTATGCTACTAGATTTTATTAACTAAAGAGTTTTTCCGTATATAGCTTTAGATGCTGAGTAATGGATTTTTGTTATTTAAATTAAATTGTTTGTTGTACTTCTCTGTTCTTAATCTTAACGTTTCTTCTCTTTTTATGCACATTAGCAATTGAGGAAACTTGCACTATAGGTAAGATTAAAAAGATATTATCTGGTCACTGTCTTCTTATGCGATTTTAAAATAGTTATGACTTTAAAAAATAATTCTCTATTATTCTTTTTAAAAAAATCAGAAAAGTTAAATATGGACTTATTAAAACGTTCAATGCATTAAAACTGATAATCTTAAGTTTTTTGTTGCATTTGAGTGAACAGAAAGATCTTAAATGTTTTCTAATCCAAAAAAACTACTTTGAATCTTAAATGAATTGGTATATTTTGTATTAACTTTTTATTTATTTATATATATTTTTTAATCTCTAATAGGAAGGAAGATTATTTTATTAAGGATTAAATTGTATGGAGATATATTGGGTTCATTTCCAAAATTGGAAAAAATTTTAAATATTTACGAGCAAACATATGTTGTGTTCCATATATCTGAGCTGCATTTAAATCAAAACTGTGGCAATGCAACAAAATTAACCAATTATTTCTTAGCTTGAGTCTGTTAAAACATTTCACCAGACCTTTCACAGATTTTCGTTTAAATTTTTATTGTGTCTATTGGTTTTCAGATATCATAATATTGTATATAAAACTGCTGTTGGCAAGTAAAGAGCAGTAACTGCAAATTTGTCATTTTTTGCATCTAATGTATGTTAGCTTTACTGTACAAGCTTGCTTGTTTGATTTCTGCTGAAAAAGGAGCGTGAAAAAAAGCCTAATTCCAAAAATTCCCCATCATTAGTATTTAATCCAAAACGCATTTCTTCAAACATCTCGAAAACTCATTTCTGTAGTTACCGCCGTTTACCTGCCCATGGTAGAAAAATCCTTGAAGTGTCTTGTTCAAAATTTATTTGTATTTTTTCCACTTTGTTTTCAAGGTTTTTGATTATTTTTCTAAAACTCCTTGCAGATACAAGAAAAGCAGAATATCAAGTATAACAGTATTGAATTTTAGAAGCATTCTCTGCAGACTTTCACCTTCCTAGGAATAGCCTGCAACGAAATTCTTCCAAGCTGATGAAATACCATTTGGGTAACCAGGCAGACTCTGGTTAAGCTCCGGAAGTTTGTTGCAGTGGAGAAAAATGGCATTTACCGATGTTTCTGCTTTCGAGAGAAGCAAGAACATTCTACAAGACACTGGTCTAAGACCACTATCCAAGCCCAAAGGTAGTTGGTCGACAGAAAACTTCAGTTTCAATAAAGAAAAGCTGAAGAGATATTATGCCCACCTCCCACAGCATTTTAATTCCGTCCAGTCTCTCCAAATGTAAACAAACCTATAAAGAGAAAAATAGGGCAGACCAGAATCCTCTCTCCCCACCTCATTTCTACAGTCACTTAGCCATCATTCAATGAATATTTTATTTCTGTGCACTTCTCAAAAAAAGAACTCCACTATTCTTGTCATAACTAGCTAGTGAAAGCATGACAATATACTAGAAACAAAACAACTGTACATCACTCGTTTGGAGTTTTCAAAACTGAAATAGTGTGGTTGTGCTACTGATCAAGAAGAACTATGCACTATATTATATGCTCAAAAGATGATTCACCGTGTAGAGTTCCAGTACGAGACTTGTGCTTCACAAGGATTGAAATCCTTGTTTTTATTTTACAGAAAAGTACAAATATCAGAACATTTTGTTACTATTATAGAAATATGATTCCTGACACTGAAACTGTTTTATAGGTTCGTTACTAGACTAAAATTGTTTTAAAACTAAGAATTTTCTCTGATTTAAAACATGCACTATCTGAATCAGCTTCCATTCAAACTTTTCATAACCATTTTTTTTATATTTTTTGCTATAGAAAGCTTAGAAAAGAATTCTGTAAAAGTTTTATTCTTTGTAAAGATAGCTGTAGTTCTTTAAAACAAATTGTTAACTGAACTATTGTAGTTAATAACTCATCATTTATATTATATTTTAATATCTTTCATTTAAAAAAAAGAATCTGATGGAGTATAATTTTTTTCCCTCACGTTTAGATTAACAAAATATTGGTAATGGAACTATAAAGTTATCTGCATTTTATTCTTTTCTGTGTGTATCATGTCATTCTTCACAACTCAGGGAAAGAAGTCAGTGCACATGGAGCGAAAGATAAATGCAGTAAAATTTGTACGCTCCACTTTTTACAGTAATTTAAGAAATTAGTTGAGGACCAATTGCTGCATAGCTTTGTATTGCAGGTTTAATAATTTAAGGTGAATGTACCATGTGCAAAAATTCTTTCCATTACATTAAATAGGCATTTGAAAATAGGCTGCTGTGAATTACAGATATTTTCTGCAAATTTTTTAATGCTTGTCTTAAATTAGAAAAAAAAAAAGAAGTTAATTAATTTAATTTATCAAGAGTTAAGGTAGTAAGCAGCTGTGATAATAATAATAACAATACATAAATTATTCTTTCAAGTAAAGAAATTGCTCTGAAAAATACAGCATTACATTTTTGAAGATTTGGAGACTATCCAGCACACAATTCTATGTTGCACTCATTCCAATGTCTATTAAGTGTCCCGATCTTTGAAGTATGTTGCTATTTTAGATACTTTTTCCTTCATTAAAACAGTACACTTTTAAGTGTGATCTAATGCTTCTGTCTTGGTGCTTGCAAACAACTAAACTTACTTTATCTCCATATCATTCTAAGAAAAACATCTGAATTTTATGCATTTCATTTTTCAGACACTCATTATTACAATTTAAAAAAAAAAATCTCCTATAATCTGCTGCAGCATAGAAGAATAAAACTTTCTAAAGAACCTCATCAAGAATGACGCTTCATCTTTCTTTCCAACGCAAGAGAAGACACTAAACTTTTTTTCATATTGTGCATGTTACATATACTCTTTTGAAGTAGACTGTCACTGAAAAGCTTCAGGACCAGACTTTAAAAATTTCTCAGTGTCTCACTGCCTTACACGTGCCAAAAGCACCTTGTGCTTAAATATTTCTCTGCGGTATTCGGTGCTGGTGTTGTATAAAATAAACCTGACACGCAACGGAACTTTAAAAGATATTGCGTTTCGGGACCTTGCTCGTTGCAGGAACTGTCAGCTTTGTGAAGACAGAGCAATAACGGATGCATTGCTCAATGAAAAACAAAACAAAACAGAAACCCCGTATACACAAAAGCATAAAATATGTTGAGTGCAACCAAAGTTAGCTTGTTTGTATATTGTTGGAGAGGAACTCTGATTAGATTATTCATTAATCCAATGTAAAGCTAGATCAATACTGTTTGAAGTGTTTTAGGTAATGAATTCAGCGCTTGTACAGAAATTTAAAAAAAAAAGGAAATAATTGTTTTCTCTTTATCACACAACTGATGAAACTATGTATGACAAATAAATTTCATGGCTCTATCTTCATTATTTACACCAGAAACTTGATCAGTCCTTTTACCTTGTGATTTCTGTTTTTTATCCCCCCATAACAGTTTTCTCTTCCCTCCAAAAATTGAACTTTCTAACAATATTTTTTGACAACTTATAAACAATAAAGATGGTTAGAATATTTTTAGTGCTGTGAAATTCATTATATATATATATATATATATATATGAATATAATACAGGGTGTCTCAGTTAAGCAATTCAGAACTCCTAAGAAGGAGAAGGTGCATCCTGATGACTCAAAATCAAAAAACAGCAATGATGGGTCAGAAAAACTTTCCTGAAGCAGCAATGTATGCAGAAGCACCACAAACAAGTGAAAAATCGAAAGGTATATGGGTCAAAGTAAGTGTTTGAAGTTTTTTTTTTTCACTGGCTACAATGCACACTTCACATCTTTGGCACATGGAACTCCAAACTGTCTGGAATACTCCCAGCATATCAAAAACTTCTCGGGTTGAGAAATAATTTTCGAACCTTCATTTCAAAATGCTTTTGAGTCATCAGGATGCATCCTACCCTTCTTGGGAATTCTGAAACATTTAATTGAGACGCCCTGAATATATATAGATATATATATGTATGTATGTATATATATGTATGTGTGTATATAAATATATATGTATATAGATATGTGTATATATATATATGTATATAGATATGTGTATGTATGTATATATATATATATATATAAAGGGTGTCCCAAAATTAACGCAAGATTTGAATTTGCCGCCATTTTTGCAATAAATTGTGGGCAATCTTGAAAAAAGAACAATTTGGCAGCTGAGGGTCTAGGGTTATTACAAATGGAGCGTTTTCGATTCTATAATGCGTTTTCATTATCGAACAATTATTTGAAAAATAATGAAAGTTTGGGCGGGTCAAGCAGTTTACTGTTATTGGCGCTCGATATGGCAATATGGCAATTAGGTAATGACCAGGTGGTTGTGGGATTGCTGACATAGACGTTTGACTTACCCCATAGGGAGAAGTCTAATGATGTAAAATCACACGATTCATATCACCGAAATGAGAGAGTACACGAACAGGAAATTCCTGATGCAGTGATTGAATTGTTCCGCTGGCTGTATAATAGCATAACACTCCATTTTTACTAACCCTAAACTCCCAGCTGTCAAATTGTTCTTTTTCCGTGGCTGCCAACAATTCACAACAAAAATTGTGGCAAATTTAAATCTTGCGTTAATTTTGGGACACCCTTTATATATATATATATATATATATTACACACACACATTACAATTAAACTCATACTTATGAGAAATATTTTTTTCAATAAATCAAATTCATGCCAAGAAATATATTAATTAATAAATAAAAAGTTTCTAATAATGCTATATTTCCAAATGCTCAATTAGCTGTTAGGTAAAATTACCATTGTAGTTTCAATGTGTTTTAATATAAAATTAGGACTTGAAACAGCTGTACTCAAATGCTGATAACTAAAGTTTATATGTTATATTAATGTTTATCTATAGAGTTTTGGAATTATTTGCTTCTTTGGAAAAAGAGACTAGGATGCTGAATTTTGATGATTTAAAAATGTTAGGTCTCTCTTCACAAATATTTCTGATAGTGCATATTATTGCACTAATTCTTGTGCCACTTTCGAAATAGTGAAATATATTTTTATAAAACAGGTTTTTAAAAAAAAAAAACTTATTATTTTGTCCCACATTGATGCTTTTGCATACTTTACCAACTTTTTCTTTTATTTTGCTTTTATAATTGATTGTTGAAAATTAATATTTTATTTTAGTCATTTTTCCAATGTCAGGGTATAGAAAGGGGGGGGGGTCATATGAAAATTTTAAATATTTTAAAAACTCATGCAATATATCTTCTGAATTTATCAAAAATTTTTGGAACGTTATAGAAAGAGCATGTATCTCTTAATTATTTGACAATTTCTTTCAGATCTCTCTTCAAGTTCATAAGGTCTTTAAAATTATTGCGATTTTAACTGATAAATCTAATCTTTAAAAGTAAATTTAACAACATTAAATTGCACAAGTTTGCAGGTGTGCTGCATTAAACATGTGTTTTGGGGTTTCAAGAAACTCTTTTTTTTTTTTTTTTAATGCAAAGAAGTGAGCTTTTGGATGTAAAGACATTGGATAAAAGCCTTTTATCCGATTTTGGCTTTTTATCAGACGTTTTTGCATCCAAAAGCTCATTTTTGAAACAGTGTAACATGACTGCAGTTATAAGAAAAGTTATACAATTAAATCGTGGTTTCTTTTTCAATTACTTTTCCGCACTAAGGTATTTCTTCATGCTTTTTATTTCCTAATGTAATCTTTATTTATAATTGTTGTTTTTTTTTCTCTGTTAAAAATACAAATATGACGACCAGCAACAGGTTCTTGGCCCAGCTAGGTTGGTCTTTGTCAATTTATTAGTCCACAATGAAAATCAGTGGCCCTCTTAAAGCTGTCCACCCTTTTGCTCATTACCACCTCTTCCAGTAAGCTGTTCCAAGTGCCCACAAACCTACTAAAGTAGTAGTTTTCCCCTATTTCCAGGTTAGCCTGAGATTTGAATAGCTTAAAACAATGACCCCTTGTCCTGCTTTCCGCGCAAAAATTTAATACATTACATCATTCATTTTGATAAATTTAAATAACTGAATCATGTCCCCTCTGATTCTCCTTTGCTCCAGGCTATACATATTAAGCCTATTAAGTCTGGCATCATAATCTAAATCTGAAAGTCCCCTTACTAGTCTAGTTACCCTTCTTTGAACCCTTTCCAATACCGAAATATCTTTCTTCAGATAAGGCAACCAGAACTGAACAGCATTCTCCAAATGAGGTCTTACTAAACTCCTATATAAAGGCAGAAGAACCTTAGATTTGAGGAACCCCGCTTAAAACATCACTCCATTTAGAATGATTTCCCCTTACAACTACTCTGTTTCCTTCCAATCAACCAATTTCTAACCCAAAGTAAAGTTTTTCCTCCTATTCCTATATCAGCTAATTTGCTGACATGCGGTACCTTATCAAAAACTTTTTGAAAATCAATGTAAACAACATCCACACACTTGTTGTTATCTAAAACCAAGGAAACCTTGTTGTAGAAATGCAATAAATTAGTAGCACACGATTTACCCTTCCTGAACCCATGCTGCAAACTAGACAACAGACTATTGGTCTCTAAGAAATTCATAATATTAATTTTGATCAAAGTTTCGAAAATCTTACAAACCACTGAAGTCAGACTTACAGGTCTATAATTCCCAGCATTACCTTTAGACCCTTTCTTGAAGAGCGTCATTATTTTAGCCAGTTTCCAATTCTCTGGCACTGTCCCTGAGTTATAAGAAGCATTAAAAGTATTTAAAATAACATCCACTAATTCCTCTGAACATTCAGCTAAAATTTTTGGATAAATATTATCTGGTCTCGGAGTTTTAGTTGCTCTAATTTTTTTCAAATGAAATAGAACCTCCTCCCTGGAAAACACAAAATCCTTAAGCTGCATAGTATCTTGTGTCTTGCTAGTGTGAACTGTTGAGATAGTTATCGTTAAACACGCCAGAAAAAAAGTTATTAAGAACATTTGTAATAGCAAATGTAAAATGATAAAGAAGACATAGATGACTTCGCATAAGTTTGGTTAGCATTTCACCTAAGATATATGCTAGACTTATGTAATGAAATACCTTTAACACAAAAACACTTAACATGAAAAAACAGTTAACAAGAAATAACATAAATACAAATAAATATTAACAGCAGTCTGGACAGTAGAGGAGACTTGAGACAATTGATCCCATTTTCTGTTGCAGCTTATAACTTTGATTTGAATCTATGGAATTAAACAATTTTACTTTAAATATTTAAAACATTCTTTATCCTATTAATATGTACACTGCTCAAAACAATTAGGGGAGCAAGCAAAAACGTGAAGAAAACCGCGCGAGACTGCCATGTATTGACATACAATGAATAGTACACGCGTATCAATGCGCAATACAGAAAAAAGACGTAAAAAAATTTAGAATTAAACTTTAATTCTTTAAAAGTATGGAAAAAACATAAAAAGATGATTTTGTGCAACAATTTGGTTACTTGTAAACAATAAAAAAGGTACTGCTTACACAGATGCATGAGTTTTAAAAGACCGTGTGATATCCTAGAACAGCTAAGACTGCTGCACACCTGTTTGCCATGGATGCGATGAGGTTATTGATCTGAATTTGGGGAACACTGTTCCACTCCTCAAGAAGTGCAATCTCCAAGTCTCGAACCGACACAGGTGCCCTTGGTCACGCAGCAATGCATCGTCCGACCATGTACAAACTTGCTCGATTGGATTCAGGTCTGGTCAGGCTGTATTGTTTCAACTTCAAACATGTTCTCCGCCAGACGAGCTCTATACGCTCGGGAATTATCATCCTGGAAAACAAAAGAATCTCCAATGGCTCCAGCGTAAGGGATAACATCCCTGTCTCTCCGTACCAGAACACGTCGAGTGTTACACTCTGGACTGAATTTGGACTCGTCTGTAAACAGCACTTGGCTCCAATCATGTTGCTCCCAATCTTAGTGTTCAGCAGCTCATCTTCTTCGAGCCGCAGGGTGGTGTGGGGTCAACGGAATGCAAACATTGGCTTCGTGCATAGAGACCACCCTCATAAAGTTGATTACGTACTGTTTGGCTTAACACCCTTCGTCCTGTAGCCAAGCGCAACTGTCTTTGCAGCTGCGTAGCATTCTCTGCTCTGTTTTGATGGCCTGACAACCGTATATACCGGTCATCAGTTGCTGTAATGGAGCATGACCGATCTTTCCCTGGTCGACGTCTAACATTTCCTGTATCTTGAAATCGATTCCACAGCCTTGCAACAACACTTCTGGGGACTCCAACAGCGTCCGCGACACCATATTGGGTTTGCTCGAATTCCAGTCTGCCTGTAACCTGCCATGTCATGGATTCCGGTAAATCATGTTTTTGCGATATTCTCAAGTAATCTTGTCTAAAAAACAAATACTGTGCAATCGAATTTCACAGTTACGGCAATAAAACAGAGGTTTCTGCAACATCCTGATTTCTGCCCTTATCTCCTTTTTCTGATTTTTGACGTCATGAAACTTGTATTTGCATATAAAGTTTTCTTCTTCCGTTTCCTGGTAGGCTTTAAAAGATGGATGATTCAATTTATGTTACTTATTGGTATACATCTTTGCGTAATTTTGTTAAAACCATATGCTCCCCTAATTGTTTTGAGCAGTGTATATGCTTTTTTTTTTTTTAAATTTATGTATTATAATGAAACTAGCTTCTTACGGCGGCAGGTGCAAACTTTTATCTAAGCTTTTTTGCTCACTCGTTTCTTGCTTTATCTACCTTAAACTATAAAAAATACTTCAAAATTGACAAACTGAAATTAGTGACTCACAAAAAAAGAAGGAAAGTGATTAATTTTTGAGATTTAGTAAACGTTTTCTGAAAAGTAAAGCATCCTATACACTATAGTAGATTTAAAAAGTGTTTGTGTGTGGGGGGGGGTTGTAATATTTTGCAAAGGAAATAACTTTACATTTCCCTTTCAGATCCCATATTTTGCCTTTTAATTATTTTTATCTATCTTCCTCAAAACTTTTTTTAAAATCTAAAATACTTCTTCATCCATAGTGATCACCATAATTCCTTCTTTAAGATTTTTCTTCTTGACGAATCATTTATTCTGTAGTTGAAGATGATTAAGATAATCAGGCTGTCATCTTTTTATCTTTTTCATAGATTTTGTGACATTGTAGTGATTTTTTGAAGGTTTTTTCTTTTTAATGCAACCAAGTATATTTGAGCACTACAAAGCATACGTTTTATGCTTTTTTTTTTTTTTTTTTTTTGTATGTGTGTAAGTGAGCCAATTTAGAATTTGTGACATTTAGAAATGATTTGAATAAATATCATTCTTTTCTCTTTTTAAAATGCATTACTAAATGGAATAAAAATATTTTAAGTCACTTCATAAAATATTATCCTTTATTTAAAAATGAATAATATTTTATACATAATACAGAAATATGTGTACAATTTATTAAATGAAAATTTTGCTAACATAAAATCAGGGTTAATATATTGAGGAAGTTGTTTTTACAACAAAGCTGATTCAATATGCTATACATATTACTTTAATAATAAACTTATGAAAAATAGAGAGGTGAAAGACTAATTGAAATATACTTGTAATTATTGACTTTGAAATAAAATATATTTCCATACATTTTATTTCTATTTATGCCATTTATTAACAGTTTCATTTCCTAGTGTGATTAAAGAGAAAACATGCACTCCACAAGTTTTTCCAGTTATATGTAGAAAATGAAACTTTTATAGTTCATGTTACTGTACTTTGGCTTTTTATTTGTGTGCTTTGTATTCAGCTAGACTGCCTATGTTCATTTATTTCAAACTTCTATTTTTCTCACAACGCACATTGTGTTATTTTGCGATGATGTTTTGATCAAGAATACTTAGCTTGTCAGTAGCCAACATTACATGCATATACAAATGAAGATTTTAAAAAGTTTTTCTTTATATTCTTTTGTTTTTATTGTTATATTTTCTTGCTAAATACTCTATTACAATATTTCCCTCCTAAAAGTTGGTTGGTTTGTTCTAATTGTACTCTTGTTTTGCTGCTGTTATACTTGTGAACAGAAAATAAATATACTATGTTGACTTTTAACATATTTCTATGAAAATATATATGCAATACTGAATAGGCCTATGATCAAAATTGATTATATGAACATATGGAGTATATTTTAAAATATAAGTGGCATGTTAGTTCTGTAATATATATTAATTATAAATAATTATCAAATATACACATCATTTTTAACAAAATTTGTATTTACCTCTTTCATATCAAGTTAGCATTTCAACTTCCTGATAGTTATTGTGTAATTTCAAGAGCAGGTTAAATATGTAACATTCATTCTTTTGTGAATGTATGAGTATTTTAATATTGAAGCTCAAAAATTCATTCCTTGAAATTACAGTTCATAAGAGATCCTGTCTTATTTTTTTATTGTAACATTTGTACTTTGTGTTGGGAATAGTTAATAAAACTCAAGTATAAAGAACCATATTTATGACTTCTTTCAGAAATACGTAAGTTTCTAGTACAACTTCATGATGCATCAATTTTTGCATTTTCCGCTATTTTTGAGCAGCTCATTAAATACCTTTTTATGTGCAACATAATTTTTTTTCATTAGATTAACCTAAAATTTGTATTTACCAAAAATGATGGATGGATGTAAATGTAACTTTATTTTGAAAACATTTTTCTCATAACTTTGAATAATATAAAAATAAACTCCTTGAATATTAATATTATTTCTTACTCTGTGAAATTATATAGCAATGCAGTTAGATCTTGTTGAACTCTTTAAACCTGAATCAGGATTTTCAGACTTAAATATATCATGAGAAATATTTTGATTGGTAAATAATCTGATCCTGTGTATTTAGAAACAATAGTTTTGAAATATACAGATACAGAGTTAAAATAATCTGTGTACTATCAAGTTCAGTAGAACCTACTGAGTTTGAAAGAAAAAGCTGTTCTTTCAAATTTAAATGGTACTGTGTGAGTGCGATTGAGCGTATTTTCTTTACAAGGGCCTTGAGGGGGGGGGGGTTAAATATTTTAGAAAAAGGTTTGAAATAAGAAATACCTCCAGTTGAATATGGGGAGTGTGGATTGTTCTGAAATTTATGTTTCGTTTTATTTCATGGAATATGATGTATATAGCAAATGTAAAATGTAGCAAGTATAACATCAAAAAATAAAGTCTTATCATAACGTATAAATTATAGCAGGGATCAATGTTAATAATCTTTAGAACATTGTTATGAAACTTTTACTGTACAGAATTTAAAGTTAATGTACACTGTGTAAATATTAGTTGAAAACCTGTCCAACTATTTAGCTTGATTTTCACTTTAACCCATATTCCTATCTCAAAATTGAAAATCAAATTCTGTAAAGCTACCATTGCATAGGGATTCTTTATTTATTTATTAATTTTTTTAA